>NW_028292570.1:9729156-9910406 GCF_029948245.1 Actinia tenebrosa
CACACCACCACCCTTTGTCCTCACCCCTCCCCGGGTTAACTTTGATAGGTGCATAAGGCCTTTCGCACTTCGTAATATAAAATACATAAATACCTTCTAACTCGACGGCAGAGACATCCTTATGAACATTCAGAACTCTATCCCTTATTGCGTTATTAATCTGTTCGTTGACGTCATCTCTGAAACTAATTAGGAAATGCCATATTTGAGTGGTAAGTGGAGAAACTATGGATGATTCAGACAAGATCAGTTTTATTAAATTTTCATACTTACACTTTAGTAAAATCCCATATAAGAGGGTTTTCTTCCCTGTCCCGTAATTTCTTTGCTACCAAGCGTACTTCAGACTGTAATAACATAATATAATTCATTAAAAGCATAAGATGTACCTTAAGTTATTCTTAGACATAGTAATAATGTTTTCATTATTTTATGGCTGTGATTGTATAATATTGGGGAAAAAATCGAAATCAAATCAATTCCTTTACAAAAAAGGAAATTATCATTATCATTCAGTGTCTTGTTATTGGAAATCAATAGTAAAGTTTGGTAGCATTAACCACTGCCATGGCGGGTTTCCCGCCAATTTTAGCATTGCATAAATTATACCGCTGCATAATTATACCAACTACTCTTCGCGCCAAGAATTCCCAGTAAAATTATCAATAAAAATAGCTTGCTTTTTTAAATATTGCCACTTTACTTACTGCAACAGCCTTTGAGACAGTAATCTTGGTCTTGCTGTTGTCCTTGTTCTGCTGGCTTTCTTTTAAGGCCGCTAGTATTTGGCGGTTTTGTTCTTGAAGTTCTTTAAACTGTTTTACAATCGTTTCGAAATTTGAAGAAATTTCTTCTTTTTCGCTGTCGGGGTCAACGTTCTCATTCTCGCTTGTTGCTTGCAATAGGCGATTTCTGTGTTCTCTTAGCACATCCTCGTTACCACCAGGGACAGAGGGAATAAGTATATTAAGCCTTTGAGAATTGGTGCCATTTTCAGTATGTCTACTCGTACTGCTTGTACTGGTAGTTGCAGTAACAGAATGGATTGGCATTGGGCGTCCTGGTAAAGGTGTAGATGTTCTTCCCATTTTTTGATCGCGACGAATGAACGCAATTTATAAGCAAAGATATAGAATGTGCGGGAAACTAGATGACCGACAGAGTTTGTTACCTGTTTGTGACCAAAAGGCGAATGAACGAATAAGCACATCCACCGAACAAATCTACCCCCTATCTATCACGGCGTATCACGTGACTTGTGATGACATATACGTTCATATAATGAAGTCTAATAATAAAAAAAGGAATAACTGTCTTATAAAAATGCTGAAGTTGTATCCAGGATTCATGTTAAGTAATATATCTATTATCTTAAAGCTATTTGCTCCATTTTATAAAGTTATGAAATTTTTTCTAAAGCCTAGATTCACGAAATATCATTGCAATAAACTTGATTAGCTTCTAGCTCTAAAACCATCGTACCATTATCTGCCGCCAACAGTGACAGCTCTAAGGAAAAGGGCGCGGTAATAAAGATCCGGCGTGCTTTTGTCCAATGGCATGTGGTTGATGGACGTGGAACTTTATTAGCTGGAATATGGCTGTTAGCCATTCAAAATACTTGGATTTTGAGTAATTATCCCAATGATACACACCGTCTTTTTAATTATATAGTTCTGGAAAACAAAATGTCTTCTGCGATGTCAAAGCGTTATCATTGCTTTCATTGTAACGAAGATCTACATTACAGAGTATTTTGCCGTCACAAAGAAGAATTTTATGATCCTTTAACAAATCAATGGCAATTACAGCGGAATGACGACGAAGACTCAAATGATAGTATTTTCACTCACGAGATTGACGGCCAGAACGACACTTCTTCTAATGACTACAGCGAGATAAACGTTTTGGGCCAAACTGATCAAGACTCCTCTGATGTGCCAAATACAAACCAACCATCAAGTGACGAATTCTTACCAGCTACTTCACAAAAAGGTATTGATGTTATACGTTTATTTGATGATTAGATTATATAATCTTTAAATGTTAAAGTCAAACTGCATAGATAAAAGACTGAATCTTTAACAAGCGGCTGATTTGCACATGATCTAGCTCCCCTATTGGATTTACTACCAAGCATTAGTGTTATTGAAGCGAGATTAAGTTAGAGGTACAAATGATTCTTTTCTATTTCTATCTTAGCCTCGTTTTCACCGTTACTTTTAAGAAGGGTGCATTATTAAGTAATCGGCTTATGGTTGCCATTAAAACCTCAGTGTTCATTCAGAAAGGTTCATTCAAAGAGTTTATAAAATCATAGCTAGAGATAACTCATTTAAAACGCCAAAAAGAATTTACTATGTTCAAATGGATATTGCTGTACATTTTCGTCTCCAAATCAATTCATGACTGTGGTCATCCTGAGATAGCATGGTATCCGGCAAAACATGCTTGTCAAGTTAGAGAAATACAATTATAAGTAATTTATTTAATATGTCTCTTGGGTTTTTTATTTTCGATTTATCATTTTTCTTTCACGAATTATAAATTGTTGTTTTGCTGACTTAGAAATTAATATTTTATTTTCAATGGAAATCATTTATTTTCAGAGCAAAATTTGGGTCAAAATTATACATTTAGGGACCGGTCATTATTTAAGTTGGAGGGCGGGGGGGAGGGGGGGGGGGGGGTGGAGGAGAAATTGTCAGTGACGCAAAAAAAAAAAAAAAGGCCCCCCCTTTGAAGGCATCCAAGTTTATCGAAAATCCCCCATGGATTGTATTAAAAAATTTAAAAATTTTCCCTAAAAGTCATTTTTAAATTTCAAGACCCCCCATTTTTCACTAGCAAAAATTTCAGGCCCCCCCCCCCCAAAATTTTTTCTCCACCCCCCCCCCCCCCAACTTAAATAATGACCGGTCCCTTAGCCCATGAGGTTTTTTTTTACTGACATTTTTTTTTTCTAGTATTATAATGGTTTCAGACTTTATCTTATACTATGTTGCAGTTATACAATGCCGAATGAATAAAATACATCGTATTTGCTTATGTTTAAAGGAGACGGAATAAATAACTTTGAGGAAGAAGATCAAGTGTTTTGGGATGACAAGTTGGACAGTGAATCTGACCATGAAGAGATAAGAGGAAATGAAAGGAGATTGGTTGAAACTTGGGATATTGATATCGAAGACGTAGAAAGAGATTTTGAACAATCTAGTGCAGAAATAAGCGTTGCCGTCGAAGCAAGTTCCCGAGTGACCCTTATTAACTGGATTGCCTTGTTTGTGTGCTTTTGGTCTGCATACTTTTCTGTACCAGACCGAGGCATTGATATTCTCCTCGCCTTTTTTAAAGCGATTTTTCAGGTTTTGTGTGAGCTTTCGCCAATCATTTTCCCAACCGCAGTATTGGTTTTCCCGAGCTCCTTCAAACTCTTGAAAAATTATCTTTCTTTTAAAGATAAGCATTCAAAGTATGTTGTTTGTCCGAAATGCGACACCCTATACCGTTTTCAAGACTGCATAACAACAAGATTCGGGCGTGTCATTGCTAAACCATGTTCTCACATTGCTTTTCCGAATCACCGTCAATTGTTTCGCCGCACACCTTGTGGAGCGGAATTGCTTAAGGAAATTCGTTTGAAAAATGGACAGACGAAATTGTACCCACATAAAGTTTATTGTTATAAAAGCATCAGAGACACTCTAACTCTCTTTATTAAGCGACCAGACGTTGTACAAAAATGTGAGATTTGGAGAAATCGGAATGTACCGGACGATATTTTAGTTGATATTTACGATGGCCAAGTGTGGAAAGATTGGCAATATTTTAACGGCACTCCTTTCCTTGCCCAGCCTAATAATTATGCTT
Organism: Actinia tenebrosa; assembly: GCF_029948245.1. Classification (NCBI taxonomy): domain Eukaryota; kingdom Metazoa; phylum Cnidaria; class Anthozoa; order Actiniaria; family Actiniidae; genus Actinia; species Actinia tenebrosa. Next base: position 9,733,027 of record NW_028292570.1, read on the forward strand.
TTATGCTGAATGTTGACTGGTTTCAGCCTTTTAAGCACAGTGTCTATAGCGTTGGAGTCATATATATGGTCCTCCTAAATCTTCCGAGAAAAGAAAGGTACAAAGAGGAAAACGTAATAATAGTTGGGGTAATACCTGGTCCACACGAGCCCAAATTGAATATCAATACGTACTTACAACCACTTGTAGCCGAATTGAACTTATTGTGGCACGAAGGCATCCAAGTTCGGCCTCATGGGAGTAGAACAGCAAGATGTTTTCGAGCTGCCCTCCTTTGTATTGCTTGTGACATTCCTGCACTAAGAAAAGTTTGCGGCTTCTTAGGATGTACTGCTCACCGAGGGTGCTCAAAGTGCACAAGATTTTTCCCCGGAGATTTTAGTAGCATGAATTTTTCAGGTTTCGAAGATGACGATACACCAAGGACAAATGAAGAGCACCGAAGAGAGGCTCAGAAAATACTCAATGCAACAACCGCTGATGAACGAAACCAAATTGAAACTTCCACTAGAACAAGATATTCTGAACTCTTACAGTTGCCTTACTTCGATTGTACTCGTTACCATGTTGTTGATCCTATGCACAATTTGTTTTTAGGGACAGCAAAACATTTAATGAAAAATGTATGGCTAAATGCTGAAACGCCAATTATTTCTAAAGAAAATTTGAATAAAATCCAGGAAAAGGTAGATGACGTCAAAGCACCATCATTTATTGGGCGTCTCCCGAAAAAGATATCAACATCGTTTGGAGGATTTACTGCTGATCAGTGGAAAACATGGACTCTCTTGTATTCTGTATTCTGCATTTGGAATATCGTTCCAACAGATGATTTGGAGCTGTGGAGGTTATTCGTATTGTCCTGCTTTCACCTTTGCTCTCCACTTATTACAACTGAAGAGCTACAAGAAGGACATGATTACCTAGTGGAATTTTGTAAATCGTTTGAAAAAAGATATGGAAAGGAACGTGTTACGCCAAACATGCATCTACACCTGCACCTCAGACAATGTATTTTAGATTACGGGCCTGTATATTCATTTTGGCTTTTCAGCTTCGAACGTTTCAATGGGATTTTAGGAGCGTTTCGAACTAACAATAGATCTGTTGAAATACAAATCATGAGAAAATTTCTCCAAAAGCATGAACTAAGAGATATCCCTTTACCAGAGAGATTTCGAGAAACTTTCCAACCAGTATTTCAACTTCTTCAGGAGGCACAACAAGTAGGAACACTTGGCGAAAGCATCCCATCAATACCATCAACACTTAATCTTTCAGTTGGTCAAGTACTACGTTGCTTAGAGTGGAGCAATATGAATGCATACTCATGTTTTTCACCTCGATCCATTGATGTTCTTGATGATGACTATACAGAATATCTCTTTAAAGCTTATGAAACAATTTTACCTCAACACTCGGTCATTGAATGTGTTACCGATACGTTTGAGAGAATTAATACCATTGGATATTCGGGGACAAAGCTAGGGTCCTCTGACTCTAGACTGGAACGTTCTTCCTTCATTCTTGCAAGTTGGTGTGGCCAATATAGTGGCAGTATTGAGACCGATTCATTTGACTTGCGCCCCGGTGTTGTCGATTTCTTTCTTAAACAAACCATTATAATTGATGGCAAGCAGGAATCATTGTGTATGGCAAAGGTTCGATGGTATCAGCGACATCCAGAAAGACACAGGATTGGCAGACCACATGAAATTTGGTGCAGAAACTTGTTTGAAATGGAAGGGCCCTCTACATTCATTCCCATACAAAGGATACACAGCCAGTTTGTTGCTGCTTACGATGTTATTGACAAAGAAAGAGTATTAATTGTTTGTCCTTTACAACGTAAATTGTACGGATGATGGAGATGACAGTAAAGTATCATCCATGAAAAATATTCAAAGCTATCAAAAATAAACTGTTTGAACTGTGCATCAGTAACTAGATAGTCAAAATGAAAATTGAATGAATTGTTTGATGAGTTTAAAATTAGATGAATTAAAATAATAATGAATGAAACTGCATATATTGGGAATAAAAAAGATGAATTCATATGTTTAGACTAAACAAAATTGATGCTTCAAATAATATTACAGATGTTAGCGGTTTGAAATGCAGCTGAGGTTAATGGGTTAATGAGTTTTCTTATTGTCACTGGAAAAAACGCATGTACGACTTACGCATATTATAAATACATCGTCCGCGTTTTTTCCTGTGTGTATCAACGCATATAACCTCACTTTCATGACATCAAAGCAAAACAATGATTGAATTAATGTGGTCGCAACATTGATGTCATGCGTTAGGAGAAAAAATTGACACATATGACTGAGATGGACCTGCATGCACTCCCTCCTCGTAAGTCGTAAAAACAAGCCAACATCCATCATAATTCAGTTGAAAAATTATTGATTTGTTTTGAAAAGTTTTGATTGCAATAAATTGAAACGGAAACCTCACATCGGATATACTCAGTTTGGGGTATTGTATTTGCTCCCCAGGTAAATATGGGGCAAAGCCTAGTGCAAAGTTGATTTCATATGTGCCCTTCATTTGACAATAGGGCAAATATAGGGCAAAAACGGTTATCATATATCCCCACTGGGTAAATACTTCTAAACTAAGGGCAAATATATAACATATTTACCCATGTGTTCAGATGTATGGCAAAGCAATGGCAAATTTATTAGAAATTTACCCCGACCTTTGCCTGCATAGGCAAATGTATGGGCAAATATAGAGCACCATATTTGCCCAACATTTGCCAAGCGGACATATGATGACCAAATCCATTATTTCGTCGAGTGTCCGTCGAGCTTCAAAGTGTATTGTTGAAGTTGTGCATTCTTTACCTTACCATTGGTATACGTGAATATTTAGACACTGATTCGAGGCTAACCCTGTGCAAATGAGTCTGTAATCAAGAAACACAGCGGTAATTTGCGATTCGAAACTGGTCTCTTTCGAATAGAATTGGCACATTATTATTTTGACAGGAAAGCGCGAATATAAAGATCACGCAAAAATTGTAGTTTCTTAGAAGTGTATACCTAGCCTCAAGTCAAACGTCGCACTTTACATGAGCCGTACGCATTGAATGACAATGAATAATAAGGCGGTCCTCTTTGATGTCATTAGGTTCGGCTAATGTGAAGTCAAACTTTTCTATTCCGTCATACTCTATTTCAGTTTCATCTCGGTGTTTTTAAAAGCCTGTTTATAGGTCCAGAAGGTTTCCGCCATTCCATTTAGATCTGAAACGCTACACCATTCATACCACCAACCACCTTTTCGTTCGGCTGCGCAACTATCAGTAGACCATCCATCGTTATCTTTGTCAAATGTGCTAAACCTCTCATTATTGGAATGGAGAGCATCACCAGCAGTACCAGAATATCCACTTACATTCAAGCGATAAAGTTCACTCCCGTCAGCGACAGAGAACGATGAATACTCGGCATAACTCGTGTGGTTCATCAAGTCCACAAGATCAACACGTAATTTTGTGACTTGTCTCTTGGTCAGTCGGTGAATCTTGTGAAGGCCCAACCAAAACTCACCAGTCAGGCTACCAAAACCGGTTTTGTAGTCTTGCCAACCGCGATAGAAATTTACCGAGCCGTCGTTGCGCTTTTGGAACACAGTCCACCCTCCGCCATCGGTGGTCATGTCACAGTAGACTTGGAAGAAGCGTCCGTCAGGATTGATTTTATAGATTCCATCTGTAGTGCAGCCAGAAGCGAGAAGTGCAGAACAATCACTGTAAACTGAATCATAAGTGGAAAGAATGATAATTTAGTTATGGCAAGATATCAAAGAATGTGTCATTGATTTTTGCCTTTTCATCTGCTTTTGTTTCCATTACCTTTATAGATTTTCCATTCTTTTTCAATTCATAGTTACTTTCTTTTCCTTCTTTTTTTCTTTTCTTTTCTCTTCTCTTCTCTTCTCTTCTCTTCTCTCCTCTCCTCTCCTCTCCTCTCCTCTCCTCTCTCCTTTTCTTTTCTTTTCTTTTCTTTTCTTTTCTTTTCTTTTCTTTTCTTTTCTTTTCTTTTCTTTTCTTTTCTTTCTTTCGTATCCTTCGTATCCTTTCGTATCCTTTCGTATCCTTTCGTATCCTTTCGTATCCTTTCGTATCCTTTCGTATCCTTTCGTATCCTTTCGTATCCTTTCGTATCCTTTCGTATCCTTTCCAAGGGCGGATCCAGGGTTTTTTGAAGGGGGGGTCTCAGGGGTAAATTTTGTGGGCAAAGGAATCCCAGTCACATTTTTACCACAGGAAGCCCATTTGACCTCAGGAATGACAGGGGGTCGCGACCCCCCCCCCCCCCCGACCCTCCCCCTGGATCCGCCCTTGCTTTCCTATCCTTTCCTATCCTTTCCTATCCTATCCTTTCTTATCCTATCCTTTCCTTTGCTTTCCTTTGATTTCCTTTGCGTTGCTTTGCTTTGCTTTGCTTTCCTTTGATTTCTTTTCCTTTCCTTTCCTTTCCTTTGCTTTCCTTTGCTTTGCTTTGCTTTGCTTTGCTTTGCTTTGCTTTGCTTTGCTTTGCTTTGCTTTGCTTTGCTTTGCTTTGCTTTGCTTTGCTTTGCTTTGCTTTGCTTTGCTTTCCTTTGCGTTGCTTTGCTTTGCTTTCCTTTCCTTTGATTTCTTTTCCTTTCCTTTCCTTTCCTTTGCTTTCCTTTGCTTTCCTTTGCTTTGCTTTGCTTTGCTTTGCTTTGCTTTGCTTTGCTTTGCTTTGCTTTGCTTTGCTTTGCTTTGCTTTGCTTTGCTTTGCTTTGCTTTGCTTTGCTTTGCTTTCCTTTGCTTTCCTTTCCTTTGCTTTCCTTTCCTTTGGTTTCCTTTCCTTTGGTTTCTTTTCCTTTGCTTTGCTTTGCTTTGCTTTGCTTTGCTTTGCTTTGCTTTGCTTTGCTCTGCTTTGCTTTGCTTTGCTTTGCTTTGCTTTGCTTTGCTTTGCTTTTATTTCCTTTCCTTCGATTTCCTTTGCTTTCCTTTGCTTTGCTTTGCTTTGCTTTGCTTTGCTTTGCTTTGCTTTGCTTTGCTTTGCTTTCCTATCCTATCCTTTCCTTTCCTTTCCTATCCTTTCCTATCCTTTCCTATCCTTTCCTTCGATTTCCTTTGCTTTCCTTTGCTTTGCTTTGCTTTGCTTTCCTTTCCTTTCCTTTGCTTTCCTTTGCTTTGCTTTCCTTTCCTTTGCTTTCCTTTGCTTTCCTTTCCTTTCCTATCCTATCCTTTCCTATTTTTTCCTATCCTTTCCTATCCTTTCCTATCCTTTCCTTCGATTTCCTTTGCTTTCCTTTGCTTTCCTATCCTTTCCTTTCCTTTGCTTTGATTTCCTTTGCTTTTTTCCTTTGCTCTCCCATAGTTTATAAGAAAATATTTTACTTACATGCCTCGCAGTTTCTGCCTCGAGTAGCAGGTTTACAGACGCAATGATAATCATCATTATCGTAGTCAGGGTAACACGTTCCATGATTTTGACATGGTGAGGGGTCCATACACTTGTTCTAGAAGGATAAAATAGCTTGGTAGGTACGTACGAAAGTTATCATTATTATTATTAATATTTATGAATATTGTGAGAAAGCGTTAAAAAGTGCTGTCGTAGGTAGCAAACAAGCTGGCCAAAGTTTTACATGGTGGCGACACCAGGGAAAAACGTTTGCGCATGCGTGCATTTTAGCACGTTTTCTAAGAATTTTGAAGAGTTTGAGTGAGAAAATAAATGTTTGTTTTCTCCAAGTATACAAAAAAGTTCGAGAGTATACTTTTGCCAGACCAAGATACCGTATTAACAAACACAATATGAAAGAATTAGTCTTAGTTTCAAGCATGGACACTAAGTTTTGGCATTTTGTGAAGTCCAATTTATCAGACATGTTTGAAAGTCGAATTTACTTATTTTTGACTAATTTGCATAAGGATTCAGAGCATGCGTTTTTTACTCGTGTCTATGGTGGCTTTTTTATCCTTCTTTTGATGTGATACATTTGTGTCCTTACTGAAGGTAATTGCCTATTATAGAAAAATAAATTCATTGCGAGGCAGATCTCTGGTCTGTCGAGCCACTCGTTTTATTGAACCTCGTCTTAGACATTTATACAAGTTAAGTGTCAGATCTAACTACACAAACTAGAGCAGAGTCAGGTTGACCAAAAGGACTTTCCTTAGTCGGTGTGGCTGTCAGTCGCGATTCCTTACTCGACTACTGTCCTTACTAAGGTGTGCACCTCCCAGTACAAGCCGAACTACAACCTTAGCCTTGTTCACAACTAAATACAAGATTGAATTCACAGAAATTGTTAAATCGCTCGTCCTTATATAACCAGGTAATCTAATCTGAAATATTCTTTTCACATCACGTATCTAGAAAATGAGACCTCGCGTACCTTTTAGGGTCTTCGGCTGACTCCCGGCTGACTCATATTTGTTCGTTTTGAAAAATATCAAACGTCATACAAGAATATAATGGTTGGAAACGTTGTCATTTTAAATGTGGTCGTACCTTTTAGGGTCTGAAATCAGCATCTCAGTTAATTTATGCGTACCTTTTAGGGTCATTTTCAAAACCGTCCGTCGAGCCCCCCTACCCACTTTTCAAAAGAGCCCCCCGGGATGTTTAGGTTAATTTGAAAGAAGTTCATAGAACAGGAAACTACAAGACGTAGATCTCCAAGTCAAAACAGTCTTGGCTACTAATTAAACTAAACATGTTAGGCTTGTGGAATCAAAGATAAAAAGCATTATTCATGTGAACAAATTATTTCTAAAATTCTGTTGAATAACAGTGCGATGCTCGGGAGCACCAAACCCGCTCAAAACAGTTTCAAACTTTTCTTGATGCCTGAACTTGTGACCACGAACGCTTTTAACTTCAAATAGGCAAGACCCCCCATTTTGTGTGGGACAATTTAAAGATTACATCAACAAAGTTTGAAAAAATGACTCAAGCGGAAACGGTAAAAGTACCTTTTTTCTCTCAATTTAGCTTAAAAATGTCAAGTGCTTGCCAGACGAAAAAAACCTTTTTTTGTTAGAAAGTTGGTTATCGCGTTTTCTTAAAAGGAAGTTGTTGATATTAATTCTTATGTATAAGAGCGAATATGTCGAACACGACGGCAAGACACCCCCTTTTTCTTCTATAGTAAGCCTTTTTATTTAAAAACGTCAAACAAAAGGAAGCGGGTTGGCTTTATTGTTTTCTTTGTATTCCTTTCTTAAGCAAGACATTTTGCCAGCAATTCCTTCAATAAGTTTTAGCCTTTTACTATCTATAACTTTTTTTATGCATGCTCCCAGAACTAGTATAATGAAATATTGCAATATGAATTGAAATTATCGATAAGACCGTGAAACTTTTCAAAGTGTATATGACACGAAAACATTCCATCATTTAAAATGTATAGTTTGTTAGTAATAATAGATATATCGTAATGAAATTTGTTTCAAAAGCTTATTTCTTGAGATATTTGAGAAAGTTAATCCCAATTTGTGACGTCATTTTGTTGACACGTACTCTAGATTCAGTAGTAATATACTAAATATAAATTGTAATTCATATAAATTAACAACAAAAGACATATTTTAGTCAGCTTCATTTGATAGCTTACGTAGTACTCTTCCAATGTTGGGAAATTGAAAAGTGTACTACTTGAAATTAAGATTCTATATTCAAACATATTTCATGTATTTGCAACTAAATCTGGAGACTTGTAAACAAAATGACGTCACAACTTGTGCTAAAATTTTTTGAATTTCTAGAGAAATACGTTTTTGGAACAAATTTAACCGTGATATTCTTATTAATGCCAATAAACTACACATTTTCAACATTAAAATTTTTTCGTGTCATATACACTTTAAAGAGGAGAAAGATAAGAAACATGTAGAGAAAATTAGGAAACTTCTAGATGTGAAAAATTCAGTAAATATTTTATAACTTATACTTACCACAGGATAAAAGTAGTGAAAGTCTGTACTGGTAACCAATGAAGATCCTGAGTTGTACTTGTCTGTTCTTAATAACTGACAGTCGTGTTTGCCATTGATAGGATTCCCGAAGTTAAACGACAAACATTCAAGGTGTTTTAAACATCTGAAGGCACACGAGCCAAGTTTGTTGACTATGTGAGTCTCGATAAGGTGAGTTGTGATTCGACGAAAAGCATCTGTTTTAAATGCCTCGTGCACAACTCCATCAGGTGTAACTTTTTTACTTTCTGTAGGAAAATTGTTGTGAAGAAAAATCCCGAAAAGGATGAAACACGACAAGTGCATGGCGCAGGCGAGCAAATGCTACTGACTGATGTCGACAATACACAGGAGTGAAGATAATAGGAAATGACAAACAATTTCAGTGGGTGCTTTTTTTGGGTAAAAAAGTATTATAAATATGCCTACAAACTAAGTATTTCATGCTGTGTGTGATGAATCAAACTTATTCTATAATTCATGAGTACATTTTATTCGCCGACGTGTTATTTTTCGTCTTTCTGGCTTAAATCGGCATAGTTATAACAATGATTCTCATTTCGCGAGTTAATTCTGAGCAAGGGCGCTAGGGCAAATATTGGTGTTATTTTAGCCGTTAGAAACTGTTTAAACTGTTAATTATCTGTTCTGCTATGTGCTGGTTTGATTTTTTCAGTTTCCCCGTCTATATACGCCAAAAATACTTATTTATTTTGCGTTGTTTTGATTCACACTAGATCGTAAGGCCCTGGCTAAACGAGGAGACATGTTTCCAGAAACATGTTTCCCTAAATGTTTCCTTAGGCCCTGGCTAAACGAGGAAACATATTTCCAGAAACATGCTTCCCTAAATTAACTTAATTATCCAGTAAAAGAAGTAACGTACATAGACAGGCTGATACAGCTAAACTTACTTCCTCTAGAATTCCGCAGAGATATACATGACTTAGTACTCTTGTTTAAATTTAAGGTTGGGCTCATTTCCGCTAATTTTGAACGCTTTTTTCTTCCTCAAACAAGTAGTTATGCTACTCGTAAATACGATCCCGCCAACTTCCGTTTTCATTTTAAACACTCTCAGAATTATTTTACTAACTCCTATTTTCCTAGATCGGTTAAGTTATGGAATAACCTCCCACATTCCTTTAAATATGTATCAACTGTTTCACAATTCAAAAGTCTACTTTTTGAGCACTACAAAACTAGCTTAGTACTTACAGACCGCCATAGTGTGATGCTCATGTAATAGTCCATAAGTTTGTTTATATAAGTATTCTTAAGTTTTAGGCCCGGGTCAGGCACCATGCTTCACGGCAGGTTGAACCGAAAAGCATTATTTTTGGGACTGTACGTTCCGCTTTGGGTTCGGCTCATGTGGGGTGCGGCGTTTTACCTGGGCCTTAAACAGACATATTTTATATTTTCTTAATTAACGTAAGAAGTTGAATTTCAATTGGGGCTATCGCCCTGTTTTTTTCTCCGGCCGCCCTTAGCTTTGTATGTTGTGTATTTAATTGTATTATGTTTGTGGCAAATTCCAATAAACTAAACTAAACTAAACTAAATGTTTCCTTAGGCCCTGGCTAAACGAGGAAACATGTTTCCCTAAATGTTTCCTAAGGTGGCAAAACGGTCAGGAAACATCGGAAAACAATGTTTCCATGCGTCTTAGAAACATGTAATGTTTCTGCGCTACAGAAAAAACAGTTTTTGCGTCTTGGACGCAAAATTTGTTGCACGCAGCAATGTTTCGCATGTGGCTAAACTGGGAAAAATCGAAGAAGCATGCGCGCGGTAAAAATGTTTCCTCGTTTAGCCAAGGCCTAAGCTTCTTGCGCCTCCGATTCCAACTCCGACGCTAACGACGACGCCAGTGTGAACCAGCCTTGATAGTATTTGATTGACGGCGAAAATAGCTTATTTGGTAGCGTCGTCTGGAGTCTGAGTGCAACGGTTTACATTGGATTGGAATGTCAACATCTCTGATAGAAAAAATCATATTATCCTCTTTTACGACTTTTACGACACAAATTATTCCCTGGCGATGCGGTACAAGGATAAGGGACTAGTTACAAGCTATATTGCAGTTTTTGCCAAAGGTGAGTGAAAAATATCGTAGAAAGTTCGTTTTATTTCGAGCTTCGCTTCGAAAAAAAAAAATTTAGAAATTGTATGAATGACAAACAAGTTGTAAAATCAGTTATTTTTTTATTGACGATTTGTGTTACAAACCCAGTATAATGATAAATGTATCCCAGTAAACTTTGAATACGATCCTTAAAAAATTAGCTTACTTCGGTTTCGTAAACTTGAAAATGTACTCTTCTCATTGGTCGAAAACCTACAGATAATTCTAGCTATCAGCGTGCACCCGCAGTGATTCTTTAGCGGTATATAGTTATCAATTAATCAATCAATCAATCATATTAATTATTATTTCATCCAAGAGATTACATATTGAGAAAAGCTTGTATAAAAAGGAATATGAAAGATAATTACAATACATTTGTAATACAATGGATATGAAGGCTTATATTTTTGGGCTGCCTATGTAAAGCTAAAGTAAAATTAATATAAATTAAGGTAATTACAATGAACAATGTTATCTATAGAGCATGCTTATCTATTGATGGTTTTCACGACGGCCATGTCAAATTGTCAATGAATTCTTTTGTTATATCCTCCAACATGGCCGCCGTGTCTTTTGTTATTTAATTCTCTAGGGAATGGTTGAAAACCATCAATAGAGATTTTGCACCGTCATGTGACGGCAGCCATGTTAGATGGCAGGAACAATACAATCGTTTTATATGAGAAAGAAGTCAATTCCCAAGAGGAAAGGGATTTTATTGTTCTGCCATCTAACCACAGGCAGTCCAAGCTGTATTATGGGCGCCGACACGCGATTGTGCAAAACCTCTATAGACAGCAGATATTTTCCAATACGAGCCTGCATTGGTCAGCGGATGGCGGTTATCTGTAGGTTTTTGTTTATGTACTTTGAAACTTTATTTGAAATAAAATGTATTATGAAGTTTCTATCTTTGTATTATATGTTGATTTATTTGATGGATGATTTGTTTGGATGATATTCCGGAATTAACAATGACTAGGGCAAATGTTATCAGCCTCGATCAGCCTACGGCTTCGGCCAATAATACAGGTCAGTAGTGTATATTTGCAATGTACATTATTTGAATAAACTTGAAATTTCGATCATCCAACCTCATCCAATAATAGTTTAATGTATTTTCTCCCAAGTCGCCGCCAAAATCGCAATAAGTGATAAAAACGTTTGATCGAAGAACATTCTATTCCTTTTAAAAAGTTTTTTAAATCTGCTATCCAAACAACTAATGCTAATATATATATATATATATATATATATATATATATATAATTATAGAATAAGAATGGCCTGAAGTCCATAATAACTTAGTTATGAACTTCTGGAATGGCGAATAAACAAGCAAGTGAACAAGCGAAAATCGTGCTTCCTGATTGGCTAAGCTAATAGTGGTCAATTTCACATTTCGCATTTGGGATATCTTACTCTCTTTCTCATACAGTCAATTCAAAAAACGTTGTCGTCGACCGGCTCAAGCCTACGCGACTGGACCGAAAGGAATATGGGTAAAAATCACTGAAGCGGTTAAATATTCGTTCTGAATTGATTGTTCCCGCTAGTTATAAGATAATAATGGCGAGAAACAATCCATCAAATGCATGTCTTTGGGTTTAGGGAAAGAAAAACAAAGAAGTTATGATTCAGTTCACAATTTCGAAAATATGAAGGAATTAAAAAAAACGTCTCCTTCAACACTTCCCGCTCGCCTACGAAGGTTCGTGCTGTAAACCAGGCATAACTAGTCAGATAAAATTATGGAGTCAACTTCAATGATTGCTACCCAGAGTTCCTTTCGGTCCAGTCGCGTAGGCTTGAGTTGGTCGACGACAACATTTTTTGAATTGACTGTATGTCGTCAAAATGAGTTTTTGCTCTTTCCCTTATATGACGTCAGTATTAGTAACTTCATTAGCATTAGTTGGACACACACCCACTTGTAGTTTGTCTAATGCCTTCTGTTGATCAAATCACAACCAATTGTCTTTCAGTACAGATGCACAAAAAGCTATCAATAAGCCGACACTAGAGAAAAACGCTTGCGCATGCATGTATTTCAGCACGTTAAGAGTTTGTGCGAGAAAAAAAATATTTGTTTTCTCCGAGTATACAAATTTTTTGCGAGTATACCTATGTGAGACAAAGATACTATCTTAATAAACACAATATGAAAGAATTAGCCTTAAGTTTCAAGCATGGACACTAAGTTTTGGTATTTTGTAAAGTCCAATTTATCAGGCATGCTGAAAGTCAAATTTACGTATTTTTACAATAGCATGAAGACGTGTTGACTAATTTGCACACGGCCTTAGAGCATGCGCAGATATTTTCCACTTGTGTCAATCAAACCTGTTGCAAGCTATTTCATCTTCATCACCGACGTTTTCAAGCTTCTGTAATCGTCTTTCAATTTATGCCAAGACATATATATATATCGTGAATTAGATGCCTGGGTGACGGGGTGTCTGCCGTTCAGATGTGCTGCATAACAATCATTATACCACCAGGCTCCTTGAAAGTGAGCCGCACAATTTCGGTCAAACTTGCTTCGGGCGTTGTCGTTGACTTGGTCAAATGTGCTGAATCTCATGTCATTATGGTTCAAGAACTGTTTAGAAGGATCAGTATATATAAGAGAGTTCCCAGCAGTACCAGAGTATCCGGTTACTCTCAGGCGGTAAAAATCACTCTCGTTGGCAACAGAGAACGATGAATACTCAGCAAAACCCGTGTTGCCCATCCAGTCCTCCACTTCGACACGTAGTTTTGTAACTTGTATCTTGGTCAGTCGGTGAATCTTGTCAAGGCCCAACCAAAACTCACCAGTCAGGTAACCAAAACCGGTTTTGTAGTCTGGCCAACCGCGATAGAAATTTACCGAGCCGTCGTAGCGCCTTTGGAACACAGTCCATCCTCCGCCATCGGTGGTCATGTCACAGTAGACTTGGAAGGAGCCTTGTCCGTCAGGATCAATATGATAGACTCCATCTTTAGTGTAACCAGCAGAGAGAATTGCCGAACATTCACTGTAAACTTAATCATAAATAACAAAAAATTAAAAAATTATTATTGCAAAAGGTCAACGAATGTGACATTGTGTTTCGTTTTTTTCTTTGCATTTTTCTGCTTTTCATTAAGATTACTCAAACATATCAACGACATGGGATACCATAGGGGAAAAATCAAGAGAACATGAGTCCATTTTCTCTTGGAAAAATATAGCAAAGAAAAAGCGAACGCGAGAGAAAACGTTCTGGTGCATTTTTTAAATAAATTTTTTATTTACTCGCGACATTATATTGACCTCGAATAAAAAATATTTAAAGTGAAGTTTTCCCCATTTTATTTTCACCTTAATTGTCCGGCAGTTTTATCTAAATTGGTCTCCCTTTGGTTTTAGCACTGCTTTTTGTTCTTTTCACTCCAGCCTAAAGTGAGAGGAATTTAATCCCACGCATGTCCTGCAGTTTTGCCACCCCATACAGTCAATTCAAAAAACGTTGTCGTCGACAATCTCAAGCATATGCGAATGGACCGAAAGGAACTCTGGGTAGTAATAATTGAAGCCGAGTTGACTGCAGTAATTTTATTCGACTAGTTATGCCTGGTTTATAGAACGAACCTTCGCAGGCGAGCAAGAAGTGTTGAAGGAGACGTTTTTTTAATGCCTTCATATTTTCGGAATTGTGAACTGAATCAAAACTACTTTGTTTTTCTTTCCCTAAACCCGAAGATATGCATTTGATGGATTGTTTCTCTCCTCGATTAGCTTTACAGCTAAATATTTTTGACACGATAATAAAGTTTATTATTATTTTACTATTATTATTATTATTATTGTTGTTGTTGTTGTTGTTGTTCTTCCTCTTCTACTTCTTCTTCTTGTTCTTCTTCTTGTTCTTCTTCTTGTTCTTCTTGTTCTTGTTCTTCTTCTTGTTCTTGTTCTTGTTCTTGTTCTTGTTCTTGTTCTTCTTGTTCTCCTCTTCTTCTTCTTGTTCTTCTTCTTGTTCTTCTTCTTGTTCTTCTTCTTGTTCTTCTTCTTGTTCTTCTTCTTGTTCTTCTTCTTGTTCTTCTTCTTGTTCTTCTTCTTGTTCTTCTTGTTCTTCTTCTTGTTCTTCTTCTTGTTCTTCTTGTTCTTCTTCTTGTTCTTCTTCTTGTTCTTCTTGTTCTTCTTCTTGTTCTTCTTCTTGTTCTTCTTCTTGTTCTTCTTCTTCTTCTTACTATTATTACTAGCGGGAACAATGAATTCAGAACGAATATTCCTTTCGGTCCAGTCGCGTAGGCTTGAGCCGGTGGACGACAACTGGATTTTTCATAGATTCTAACAGTGTAGTTTATTTTAAGATTTTTTACGTGTTTGGCCTATTACGACCGAAAATCAATCAATGATAGTTTTAGTTTTTGGCTTTTTTCTCCTCATTCTCAGATACGATTTTTCTGAAATTTTCTGAATCTTATCATCTAGTACCCATGCAGCCTGTGTGTAAATTGGATGGAAAGTCTAGGGCAGCAAAAACATTGACGCCGCTTGAAAATTCCTCCTAAAATTTAAAGCATTATGAAACGTTGCGCTGTAGAACGATGACCATTAAATGGATTACTGTTAATGGGTTAACTGTGGAGTAAAATTATGGGATAGAAGCACATGGTCGGGGCAGAGCCAGGGAGGTTGGCGGGCAAATGGTCGAACCCTTATGATCCCCTTTGATTCCCTTTTTTGAACCCCTTTTTATTGTTCATCAATGTAAAATCGATGTAAACAAGGAAAGGTTAAAGTAAAGTTTACGATTGTCGATCAGAAAGGTGTTATTCGTCGATCAAACCGCCCGCCGAACGCAAATAACGTCACAATTACTTTTCAAGTATTGCACAATCAGCTATCATTTTCCAAAAATAATTTTCCAATAGCCTTTTTCAACGACTTTTTAGCTTTAATAGTTTTCGATTTATTGTTGACATCACTTGTCTATGGTTGCCGAGGGCTGCTAACGAAAAAAATCATTTAATTTCTATTTTATTTCACTTTATTTTATATTTCATTTTATTTTTTATAGCATTTCACTTTAAATTTGATTTCACTTTGATTTTTATATTTCATTTCATTTTGTTTATTATTACATTTTACTTTTAGTTTTCACTTTATTTTATTTTTTATTTCATTTCACTTTTACTTCAAAATAAACTTAAAAGAAACAATTAAATAATTGCTCTTTAAAATTAAATGTATTTAAAAATAAAATCAAAAATCAAATTCAAAATTATTTTAAAATCAAAAGTAAAATCGTTTTTAGTGGCAGCGCTCGGCAGCCGGACGCTGCCACGATCTTTTGCGCGCCCTGGTTATCCCGGCATGCACTGCTGTTTACCAGCGTGTAAAATTATAGTAGATATCTTCCCGAATTCCTTCAAAGTTATTATAAGCGTAAGTTTAAAACAGTTTGCGAATCAAATGGACGAAAGAGGGGCGCCTTGGAAAGACGACGAGAGACAAGTTCATGTTATTTAATATAATTACTAATCTGTTTCAAGTCTGTAATTGTGTAATGCAACATTTAAATGCAATTTTTGCCCAAAATCCAATGAAAACATCTTAAACTACTTTACGATACTATCTCCTTGTATAGAGTGCAAACACTATAACCTTAATTGATTATTACGCATATAGAAAACAGTAGAATCAGAGTGCAAATATTTAATCCATGAAAGAAATGAATATATTTTGTGGTATTTGACTATTTCTACGACATGAAACCAGAAAACAAGAGATCAAAACAACATCCAAGATTCTACAAGCCATTAAAAACACAGCTATTAGCGGAAGTGAAGTCTATTGATAGCAACATGTATACACTTACGTATCTCACAGTTTCTTCCTCGAGTAGCAGGTTTACATAAGCAATGATAATCATCATTATCGTAGTCAGGGTAACACGTTCCATTGTTCTGACATGGTGAGGGGTCCATACACTTGTTCTAGAAGGATAATATAAAGCAGAGATGTTGTAATAATTGCTCCACATTAAGAAATACACCAGTTAATTTCTAAGCAAATGAATATTTTTAATTCAGTATAAAAATGTTTAAAAAAGATATCATAATTATATAATTATACCGCTAATTTCTTTTATCTAAGGCCCCGTCCACACGTATCCGCAAATTTTTGTGTCCGTATCCGCAAATTTTACGAAAACGGATACGTGTGGACGGTGTAAACGATTCGAATACGCTGCGTGTGGACGCAAACATTTTCGTATCCGCAAAAAAGAATTTGCGGATACAAAAATTTCCGGATACGTGTGGACGGGGCCTAAGAAAAAAAAGAACCAAAAGACAATGCATAAATTGGATATTTAAAAAAAAAATTCAGTTAAACTATCATAAGTTATGCTTACCACAGGATAAAAGTAGTGAAAGTCTGTACTGGTAACCAATGAAGATCCTGAGTTGTACTTGTCTGTTCTTAGTAACTGACAGTCGTGTTTGCCATTGATAGGATTCCCGAAGTTAAACGGCAAACATTCAAGGTGTTTTAAACATCTGAAGGCACACGAGCCAAGTTTGTTGACTATGTGAGTCTCGATAAGGTGAGTTGTGATTCGACGAAAAGCATCTGTTTTAAATGCCTCGTGCACAACTCCATCAGGTGTAACTTTTTTACTTTCTGTAGGAAAATTGTTGTGAAGAAAAATCCCGAAAAGGATGAAACACGACAAGTGCATGGCGCAGGCGAGCAGATGCTACTGACTGATGTCGACAATACAGGAGTGAAGGTAATAAGAAAAGTGTTGACGCGCTTTCGTTTTTAACGTTACATTTATTCGTTTCGATTCAAAGCGATTATAGCGGTAGAAAAACTAGAAAATTACAAAAATAAAGTGTCAGTACTAGAAACAAAAAATGGAAAAGCTAAGAAAGAAGAAAAAAGGGTTACTTACATCTGTTTCCTACGGTATACTCGACGACTAATAAAATATTCAAAAAACCGAACTTAACTAGTAAAACTAAACAAAAGAAGGATTAAAGTGAAAAGAAAAAATACTCAAGGGAGAAAATAATAACGTTACTTAGTGAGCTCAAGTTTGTATAAACATTGTTCGTGTATAATTAATGTTCTTTTCAGTTCTGCTGCAACAAAAAGACAAACAATTTCAGTGGGTGCTTTTTTGGTTAAAAACGTATTATAGATATGCCTACAAACTAAGCATTTCATGCTGTGTGTGATGAATCAAACTTATTCTATAATTCATGAGTACATTTTATTCGTCGACGTGTTATTTTTCGTCTTTCTTAAATAGCTGTCGTGTCGTTCGAAGATCCGAAAGAATACACCGTTACGAGGAATACACTATCAAATTATTGAAGAATATGAAAGAACAAGTTGAATTAATTTATGAAGAAGGATTAGTTTGTTATACTTAGCTTTGCGTACTAAGTTGTTTAAAAGTGAATGTCAGTTAAAATAAAGCAAAATTTGAAAATTCACAGAAATATTGAGCGGTGTCAAAAGCATCAGTATGTCTAAATGTTAAAATATTCTGGCTCAATAGAGTGTGTCACTGCTTGGCTTTTTGAATGTTTTAGTTTGCTATTTTATGCGACAGTTCGACATCATAGATGGTTTTAATAACTTTGGTTGTGTCTAGATGGGATACTCGCAGTCCAGGTGATTGAGAGAGACTGGGGTTAACGAAGAAAAACTTTTTAGTGAAGACACCAAGAATCGAAACCCTAACCCTAACCCTAACCCATAAATATTTATTATAGCGTAAATTATGCTATCGTAGGGTACGACTACTAGCCGACTGAATAAAATTCCTCTGACAATTATACTCTCCCTAGTCTCTCTCAATTACCTGGACTGCGAGTATCACATCTAGACACAACAGAAATGACGCGAGAGATTTTCGCTTTCCCTTGTTATGTATCGTCGCATCAAAGCAATTATTGTTATCAACCTTGCTTTCAGTAATCTCTCATTTGAAGTGCCATATAAGGTCAAAAATTGAGTGGCTCAAAAATTGTAGAACGTTTCGCCTAGGAAAATGGTAACTAACGGTTGCACGAGAGAGATGCAACAGTTAATGAGCTCTAACTGGTCGTCTGGGATTGGTAAAAACATGGCGGATTATTTGAATTGGCTGACTTTGCAGACTTCAAAATCCAAAATCTTGGTTTTCACCTATACGTCATCATGAATTTTCAAAAGCGATATTTCGTATTATAATGAAGTTTCGTAATCTTGTAAAGCGGTCAAAACTACATATACTGGCCAAATTTCAAAGCTGTAAAGCATTTCGTTGCGGAATCATAGGCAAGTTAACATGACGCATTTTTTGGTCAAACGGCATGGAGAGACCATTTAGGTGTTCCAAGTTGGTGCAACCAACATGGCGGACGAAACTTCACAAAGGCATAAGATCATGGAAATTTTTTTTATTTCAAAATTATATTTCACTGAAATATACTTTAAATATCATATATTTTAAACGTGTCTAGGGGAAAATCTTTCAAATAGGGTAGATTATTTAAATGTTTTCATCGCTATTTAGAGACGCGTTACGGTATTTCTTCATATTGCGTGACAAATTAACACTGATTTCTAAAACATACCTGAGAAATTCCTTTATACGATGTATACTTTAGTTTTTGATGGTGTGATGACGTCATGTGAAAACCGAAAATAAATACCACGTGATAACTAGCGCCGAAATTGTGAATTGACGGAATATCCTATATTTCCCTTCGTTGCTTTGCAGCTATAGCCTGCGTCACATCCGGAATTTTCTTCGTAAAAATACCGGGTATTTACCAAGAAAATTCCGGATGTGACGCAGCTATTTTTTCTCAACTAGCTGACAAAATAAACCCGTATTGGCGGCTCCAAACAAGGGCGCTAGGATAGACGGATTGGGCTATCTATCGTTGTGTTTGTTTCACTTTCGTAGATACTAAAAATAGTTCACTGATCAGTATATGTTTGTTTCTAAATAAATACTCATTAGGGCTCACTTATCTTAAAAGTAAATGTCCTTTCCAACCAACGGTCTTTCTGGTTTGAATCAGCTGCACGCTCTGAGTATTTACCGCTGCACTATCCGTGCCAAGCAGCGCCGGCGTCGCTTCGTTAGCGATTACTTTCTTTAATAAGTTAATCAAATTTACCTTCAGTACAGTAAATTAGAATATTCTCTTGATAATACACAATAGAAAATGATTTTAGCCAATAAGATGACAGATTTTTATGACGAAAAATTTAAGGGAAATTCAGCAAACCGAGGGAAAAAATGGGAGCCATTTTATCTTGGGTAAAAATAAGCAAAGATTGAACGGATTTTACTATCAAACAACTAAAAAAACAGCTCAAAAAGAGAAAACACAAGTAAAAGTATATCGTTATGGCTTAATATATGGAAGAAATAGTGAGACGAAAAAAAACTATGACATGAATTGAGGGAAATGAGCCAGCCGACCTAAAGAAAATACTCGAGCGATTCTTTACCGAAGTAATTATAAAGCAAACTAAAACTAAAACAGGAACGAAAAAGACTATGAGCAAGAGCATCAAACACGATGTGGTAAGTGCTTACACAATATTTTGGTCTACAAGATTCCAACACTGTTTTTTTAGCCGCAAAATTTCTGAACACGTTCAACAACTGTCAGGTTTTCAATATACAACTCCACTCTCCAGTTAGGGAGCGATTTATACACAGTGCAATTTTCTCTGCAACTTGTCTTGCAACAGCGTTGCGACACAAGTTGCATGAGTATTTACACGGTGCAATGGAGACGAAAACAATTGCTGCAACTTGTTTCGCAACATTTTTTTTTCAAATTGAGCTGTAGGCTACACGCTGCAATGCTCCATGCAACTTGTGCCGCGTAATGCTGTTGCGAATTCCCTGCTAACAGAGCCTATTTTCCTTTTGCTTTGGTTGAGAGAGAAAAATAGACGGCAGAGTCTCCTTCCTTCCCGCCCGAAAAAAGAAGGGAGAGAAAGGGAAGAGAGACTCTGCTAGCAAGGAATGTTGCGAGACAAGTTGCAGAAAAGTGCTCCTTGTAATCGCGCCTTTACGTCCAAGAATATTTTTAAAGTAGCTAAAAACTCCTTCTAATGCTTGCACTGTTAAAGAAGCTTAATAAAAACATTAAATGACGTCTTAAAAACATTTGTTGTAATTTTCAAGATGGAAAGCAAAGTCTTATCGTCTTAAAAGAAGCCAAAAAAGGAGCCATTTTTTACTTACCTTTTACGACGTCTGCTTGAGACCTGAGTAGAACTAGAACAACGATTTCGAACTTGCCCGCGTCGAGAGTGTGCGCGCGTTTTCGTAGCGCTGTCGTGATAAATTCGGAGCACCGTCGGTAATGTGCAACAATGTTCCATCCTTCTACCATATGACAAGTCAATGGTTTTGTTAGCATTTCCGGTTTATTTAGCGACCAAGGCTCTTACTAAATTCGGATCTTATTCGAAAAATTGAATCAAATTTTCAAATAGCTAAAGATAAATATCAAAAATAAGTCGGTTGAACGTAGATATCGTGTTATTTTCATGTTTTTTGGTCTCAAAGCTATGAATTTAATATTTTATACGAATGTTACGTTCGGCTTCCGTCAAATTTTCAAATTTCAACGTGTCGTGAAAACTAGCTCTGGAAGGCCTAGTCTCTTTGTTAATTTTGAATCAGCGTTATTGATTGAATGATTGCAGTAATTGTTAAATTCTGCGCAAGAAAAGCTTTTAGAAAGTTTACTATTTACTTTTGTTAAAGTGTACAGACATCTCTTTGCCCATGCACTACCCCAATTTATTCTCGCTCCGGCGTTTGCTGTGTTGAAGGGAATTCAAGAGGAGAAAATAACCGTCGCTCATTAGAACCACAGAAAGCGAAACCGAGAACCTCATCTCTGGAGCCCATGGTATCTCCGCACCGATATTCAAAGGAAAATCTTTAACAAGAATAAGAATGACAATTTCTTGAATAAGAATGGCAATTTCCACAGATTTTATCGTTATCCACTGAATTCAATTCGAATGTGAGAGAACCAACGTACAAAGAAGTGTGTGTGATGATGGGGTGTGGTGTGAGGATAAACTGTAGCCGTACAAAGTAATTACAAAGGTCTAATATATGCATGAGTTTCTTGTCACAACCGAAAGCGGTTTTTTGGTGGACATCAAGCAAGGCTTTCTCCACTAACTGCAGCTGACTTTAAAACTTGTGTTATAGGAATGTCGTGGACGTTCCACGTGACCTGAATGACCAAGTCCGATTCATTTACTAACTTCGGCAGTATTTTGATGATTATTTTGATATTACCAATTCATTTGTCTCACGATTGAAGGTCATTAAGGACCGCGACGTCACTCTTAAGAGAGCATAAATATATTTATGCATTCATGACGTTACTAAAATTGAGCTTGGGAAACCGGTGACTTTATATTTGATCCACAGTGAGCCCGTAATAGAATGATCAGCGATGATTATTTGGCGCATGCGTATTAAACTATATTGTGAATGGAAACAAGATGGCGAACATTTTCGTCTTTCTCGTCTTCTCTTTACTCTTCTTTTACAATATTACTGCTTCCGAAAACCTACAAAACGACAAAGACCGTAAGTATATCATAAAGCGCTACTTGATTCATCTCTCTTGTAATTTTTAGCTTAAATTTTCAAATGTTTCTTATATCTTTTGACGCTCGAAATTCAGTCCTCATAAATTGTTTTCTAATTTCAGACGAAGTCAACGTGACTATTTTGGGAAAGGAAGATGTAAATACTTCGATATATCAGAAATATTTAGCGCATTTAAAGAAAAAATATAATAAAACTAAAGATGAGGAAGTTAATTTGACTTTGGGAAACCCAAATGCTACGATAAACACAACATTAGACGAATCTTTGAAACGCCCTAAATGGTTCTGTGAAGGACGACAAATGGATGATAAAGATTCTAGAAGAGTTTTGCTGGTGAATGACTCGGCGCTTTTAAAGTGGATAAATTCGTCGATTAATGGAAGTGATGGCTGTGCTGTGGTTATGTTTTATACGCCTTTTTGTCGTTTTTCTGCGATTATTGCACCTCAGTTTAATGCATTCGGCAGAGCGTACAATAATACTCCAATACTGGCCATCGATGCTTACAAGTATAGCAGGTAATGTATGTTCGGTCAATACGAAAGTAGAAACCCTGAATATGACAGGAAACTCAGGAAGAACTTGGAACTTGAGTGAAATTGCATACCCTGTTTATGATAAGAAGCTTGAAAAACCATACCCTGTTCAGTGGATCATCCCCGTATAGTCCATATATCGGAGTACCTCCCCCCCCCCCCCCCCCGGGGTTAGAGTATGTAAAGATACTTCGGAAATGGGACAACATTGCATATGCCAAAACTAAAAAGGTCAAAAAGAGTTTTAATTTTATAATACACATTCTAGCATGTGCATTGGTGATTTTTTATCATCAATAAGAGGACAGACAGATAAGCTGATGTCAATGTGTGCAAACTCTTTCCTTTGATCGTTTTGATCACTAAAAATAAGACATTTTTATCATTTTTGTTATATAAGGTAAAAAAGAAATTTACTTCAATTTTTTATGAGTTTGATAATACATTTCGTCATTACATGTATATTGTCAAAGTATTATGCAGATCCACACTACTTTGACAACATGATGATGCAATTTATTGCCAAGAAGAGGACAGACAAATAAGAAACTGATGTTGATGTAAATTTGTTAATATTTCACATTAAACCATATTTGAAATCTTTATAAAAATTCTAAGATCAGGTCTATTTTTGTTTTCTAGCTTGAATGCGAGGTTTGGAGTGGTTGCCGTGCCAACTATTCTCATATTTCATACTGGTAAACCAGTATTAAAATTTAACCACTCAAAGACGCTAGAGGATTTAAGGAATTTTGTTAAGAATTATACAGGTGAGTGTCGAAATACTCCAGGCTTTTAAAATTTTAATTTTCCAAGTTTGATTATAACAGATCAAAAACAGTTTTCCGTGTTTGATACTCTTATCAAAACATGCGGGATGTTGAGAGAACACAAGAGGAGCATAGGAAACCATGACGCGTAGCGGAGTGGTTTCCAGCTTCTTGAGTGTTCTCCCAACAACCCAAGTGTTTTGATCAGGGTATCAAACAGGGAAAACTGTTTTTTGATTTGTTTTATGAAATAACAAACGCGCAAAAAGATTGGAAAGAAAAGCAAAGCCTAAGTAAATTCTCCCTTACTCAAATTGGCTAATGATCTCGCACGATATATTAAAATCTGACAGTTGCAATACTCGTGCGCACTAAAAATGACGATAGTGTGTTTTGATACTCTCATCAAACATGGTTTTCGACCAATCAAAGCACGCGTAGTATCCCAATTATTTTATAAATATATTTAAAGCTTCTCATTTCAGTGAATATCGGGGAATTTTTACCTTGCCCCTCTAAGACTCGTATCTCGGTAAATATTCCCCAATATTTACTTTGCTGAATAATTGTGAATTGCAGGAGTATGAGGACTTTAATCATATTATGGTATTTTATTTTTAGGTCTAGAAGGGAATATGTCAGTAATAGTCTCTGATGAAGACTTTGAAGGACCAGTTAGCAGCGTAGCTACCATAGAGACGGACTTCTATCTTATAATATCATCATCATTTGTATTTGGCTTTGGTTTGTACTTGTTCACTCATTCTTATTATGGAACACTGTTATATGGGAAAATAATGGAGATTGACTGGACAACAGTTTTTAGATGGTGTAAGATAAAAAATGAATGAAATGAATATACTGTTAGTATTATGTAGCACTATAATGTACATATAAAATATTTGACATTTCTTTCCTCGTTATTTGGAATTTCCAAGGGGTGGGGAGGGTCTGAGGAGGGTATATTCTGTAGTACCAGAAAATATACATACCTCCCCCATGGAGGGGGATTGGAATTTTCAAGGGGTGGGGAGGGTCTGAGGAGGGTATATTGTGTAGTACAAGAAAATATCCATACCTCCCCCATGGAGGGGGATTGGAATTTTCAAGGGGTGTGGAGGGTCTGAGGAGGGTATATTGTGGGCAGGTTATAAAATTAATATAAATTCCAAAGATATAATGACATTCATAGGCAAACTACAATGTTTCTATTTATCTATGAATCTTGCTTTGTTTATCCTGAAACTAAACAATTTCATTGGCTAAATGGGTATACCATGTTGCCATGGAAACAAATTGATGTTAAACATTATTTTCCATTGAGTTTCTAGGGATGAAATTAAATGACTGGCAAGATAGTTTAAGTGTGGTTTTCCATCTTCTGCAAACTCGGTAGTTGCGAGTTGCACGCTGAAATTTGGTTTTAGGCTGCCGTCAACCAAAAATAATCAGTCGGTACCTTTCATGTTATTGACTGGCGGCATTAGAAAAAAGTTCCACAACAAACGGTTGAAATGTCTGAGTTCGCAGAATATAGAAAACTGCATTAAGGGAGAATCAAAAATAAATTTTTACTGAGATAGTCTTTGTTATTTTTGGTATTTTTTTGTTCTTTTTTTGTTGAAACAAAATGAACACCTGGGGGGGGGGGGGGTACACTAGGGTATCCGCTATATGGGTACGTGCTGCCAAACAGGGTATGGTTTCAGTGATTCTACTGAACAGGGTATATAAAATCACACTTGCTCCGGAACGGGGTATATGAAATCACGCTCTCTGCTCTCTGGAACAGGGTTTTCAGCGATCTTGCTCTGGAACAGGGTATGAATTTCAGCGATTTTTACCCTGGAACAGGGTCAGGGTTCAGAGGGCTCAGCGGCACATACCTACCCTAAACGGGTAAGAGTACCCCCCGGGAATGAACAACACCTGAAAAAATCAGGTTGACATACTGTACGATAAAGGATAATAATAAGTTATCTCCCCTAACATCACCTTTAAAATGTTACAGTAATGATAAAAAGGTAAATTATACACCGTGAAAAGATGAAAAAACTTAAGTCTTTTACTCCGACGAAGGACTAGCGTCCGAAACATCAGTAAGTTTTTTCATCTTTTCATGGTGTATAATTTACCTTTTTATCATTACTGTTTCATTAGAAACACAGACGCAGCTCACACTAGTTTTTAGCTAGTTATATCTCTTTAAAATGTTAATATTTTTGTTATTTTATTTGTTAATATTTCACAAAACCAAATCTTACTGCAGCAAACTTCTTTATGGTGCTAAAACAGACTATTTATTATTATTTAATATTTTTCACTTGTATTATTTTTCACCACACATTCAGCTCATATCAGTTTGTACAATTTAGATAATGTTGTATATAAAATACTGTCAAAACTAAAAGTCCTGCTGTTCTAAAATCTCAACAACCCTATTGATTTTTGATTTCATTGTGAAACTATTTGATATTATCAATGATAAAGTTTGACAAACTTTTTGTTCAAAAATATATATTAATGTGCAACAATGATTATCTTGTTTTAAAGTGACGTGGTGATTGGCTGTCTGAAGTTCAATCTGTTGATTCGTCTGCAAAAAAAAAAAAAATAAAAAATAAAAAATAAAAAATAAAAATTACAAAGAAATATGTGAGAAGTTTTTGGTTTTTTGATAGAGTGCTCGCACTAAAACCGTGAAACGAATACTAATTTTTAGTACTAAATAATGATAATCAAACAATAGGAAACAAAGGCTATTGTATGAATTATTACTAATTAGTACTAAATATTATTCTCAGGTTTAGTGCATGCACTTTAATGTAAACACTAAATGCTGAGAGAACATGAAAGAAGAATAAAGCAGAATATGATGAATTGTGAGCATTTTGAATACCTAAAGTAATCAACCAATCACAGCCTGAATTAGAACTCTGTTATTTTATAAACGTTTTTTTCATTAGCTGTTTTTTCAACCAATAGGAGCCTGAATTAGAAATCAGTTATTTTATAAAACGTTTTTTCATTAGCAGTTTTTCAACCAATCGGAGCCTTCATTAGAACCCAACAGTTTTTTTTTCATTAGCTGTTTTATATGCATGATTTCCATGTTGTATCGATAAGCCTTTTCATAGTTTAAGAATTGATTCCACTGCGCATGCGATTTTATCCCGAATTTCTCACCTTTTGTTTAATTAAGAAAAAAAGAAGGTTTAGACAAAAGAAGGTGAGAAATTCAGGATAAAATCGCATGCACAGTGGAATTGATTCTTAAACTATGAAAAGGCTTTAATTGAGTAGAAATGAGAACAGTGGTAAGACATGTAATTACTGACAGTTACCTTTCGACATTTTGGTTGATTATAGACCTCATTGGTGTTGATTTCGGTCCTGGTGATGGTCTGAATATTTTCCTTTCAAGCCCAGCAGCTTCTTTCTTTGTTTTCACCTCGTACGGATCTTTAGAATGTGTTGGGTAGGTTGTGAAGCAACCAGCTTTACAACCACCAATCTATAAGCACAGGAATGTCAATAATGTCAGGGCAACCTAATTGACAAACTGAACTGGAATACTGTACTTCATTTTACAGTTCTGTTTAATGACCATGAATAAGGCCAAACAAAAAAATAAGTGTGTTTCCTGTTGTGCGATGGACCCTAATTTTCTTGCCAATTTTTGCCGACCCTAATTTTTTTCATTCCCAAATGCACCACAGGGTTCCCAGTAAGCTCATTTACACTGTTGTACCAGTAAAAAAAAAAATCTGACCTATCAACCCCAATTTACCAACCACATGCGCAGCAACTCCAGCCTCGGCTTTGAACTGTTATTAATTTTTGTGGTCACTTAATGGAACTGTTATGGAGTATTAATATAGCTTGTTATATGTTCTGCTAAAGGAAAATATTGGTGAACCCAGTTTGGAGGTGCTATGTATGCACATGTGAATTCTTGCAGTAGATTTGAAACAATAGAGAGTTTTAGATTGACTTTTTTTTCTCACTGCAAACGGCAAACGTGACCACGTTTTCATAGTTTTCCTTTATTTTACTTTACCTTTTACAAACCTTCTCACCAAGCGCAAATACTCTCTTTTGTTTTTCTACTACTTGGACTTTTTTGCGATTCTTTTTCAGTAATTTAAAAGAATTTTTTACTGGTCAACTGACGTTTCATGTTTGCCGTGAACGTAAATCTAAAACTCTCTAATAACTTTTTGGCAGCCCCCCGCCCAATAGCTCACCCCTTTACAAACCTGGTATAATAATTGTTTTCCCTGTAACAGGGCTTGAAATACAAAAAAAATTGTAGCCTGCCATAGTAAAGCGGAGCATGCATGCTTAAAGGAGGTCATCCCAGTAAATTTTGTATGCCATTTTATTATTCATTTGGCAGTGTATCATTATTTTCACCTGCCAAACCTGAAATTTGGCCTGTCATTTGGCCATTGGCTGGCCGCTATCCCGAGCCCTGCTGTAATAGCAGAACATTACCAGTCTCTTGACTGCTACGCACTGATCAAGGCAACAGTCACAACAGGGAAATAGGGCAATACACTGCAGCCAATTGGAGAATAAAGATACCGACCAATATCTGATTGACATAAGTGTATTGCCCAATTTCCCTGTTCCAACTGTTGGTGCATTCAGCACGGAGCAATTAAAGAGTGGTAATGAATTTTATAAAAACTACTGATAATGATCTTTATCCCCACCCCACCACTCCCCCCTATTTGTTAGTAGCCCACCCCAACCCAAACACGAATACGTTCTTAATCTACAATGTTTCTTTACCTCCTTAGCTGGTGAACTCTGCTTGAAAGGTTTGAAGTTAGTTTTTGACTTGCTCAAATCTTTGATTGGAGGTAAAGCTAAAAGAAACAAAATACAGAAAATTACTTCCAAAGTTTGTTCACAAGCTCACACTTTCAGTAGGAACTTCGGGACTTCAAAGTGAAATTGATTAGGAAGCGATCTTTCAAACTTTTTCACATTCATGAGACAAAGGGATAAGTATCAATTATTAGCAATAATTTTACAATTCCATGATGAATAATATTTTTTCATTACAAAAAAATAATTATAGCTGCAGTCAAGACACGGAGTATGCTCCAGATTGAGAAAACAATTTAGACCCTGATTCCTTTGACCACATAATATTGATCTGAGTTAGGACAGTTTATAGTATTTTTTTTCACTGTGTAGTTTCAGAAATTACCCATTCCCTCCCCCCCCCCCCCCCCCCCACCCTCGGGGAGGAATTTTTTAAAGGACTCCTCTACCCTGGAAAATTCCATTTTTCTCCCATATAAACTCTAATTTTGTTCTTTCTCTGATCCCCCACTCCTCAGACATAGATAATTTCTGGAACTTATACACATTAACAGAAGCCAAAAGCATGGTCTGGAGGTTTTGGAGGATGCAAAAAAAAAAAAAAAAAAAAAAAAAACTGTCCTCTTTTCACAAGGGTAGCACTTAATAGCCAGTGGCTAACAAACCTGTGGCCCTCATTCCATGATCGAATTGGAATTTAGGAGTTGATTTTTTTTGGAGGGAGGAAAACTGGAGAACCCGGAAAACCCTCGAAGCACAGGAGAGAACCAACAAACAACTCTACTCACATACGACCCCGAACCTGGCGGGACTCGAGCTCGGGTCGCATTGATGAGAGGCGAGCGCTCACACAGCTACAGTACGCCACCCGTGCTTCCCATATATAAAAAGCATACTCTTAACACTTCTCCCGTAAAGATGTTCTCAGGATATACTTACCCCTGTCAGCCTTGTAAGGGTTTCCATCAAAGAAGCTCTTTGGATGTAAGTTGAGCTTAAATGCCCCTCCTTTTCTCTGTTTTACACTTCTTTCCATATCAGCCTAGTTATTGGAAAATTATGGCAATATATAATTTAAGAACAGTAATTCAAAGTTTTCCAAACTATTTAAAAAAAATATTGTTGGTTCTCCTTGTTGTTGGTGTTGCTGTTTGCTGCTGATGCTGTTGTTATTGTTGGTGCTGTGTTGCTGTTGTTGTTGTCGCTACTATTGTTGTTGCTACTGTTGTTGCTACTCGTTGTTCCTGTTGCTGCTGTTGTAATTCTAGTGCTGTTATTGTTGCTAATGTTGTAACTGCTGCTGCTGCTGATTTTGGTTTTGACTGTTGTTGTCATCACTAGTGCTGTTGTTGTCATTGCTGCTGTTATTGTTGCTGCTGTTGTAACTGCTGCTGCTGTTGTTTCTGTTACCGTATCATAGTATATAAATTGTAATAAACATATAAGGTTATAAAGTCTACATAAACAAACCTTCCTATTCTCCTTGGCTCGGTCATATCCATCTGACATGTATTTATGTGGGTTGCCGATTGTCACATGTAAATAACCATAACCTGTGCCCTTCTTTGGTGGGTTGGTCAAGAAGTTCCTGCCACTCGACACGTGTGGCTTTTTTCCTTTGGAAACAGGACTGAAGGCTGAGACAGGGCCAGCGAATGTCCCATAATGGTTCCCAGCACCAGACCTGAAAATTTTTTGAAATCGGATGCAATTAGTATAATATTATTATATGATCGTATATTGTTTTGTCCCTATACACTTAGCCTGTGTACGGCTGTTTTCCATCCCTCCCCCTACAGAGGAAAAACAGTCTGTGTGTAAAGTTTTGTAATCATGTTGCAAGGTCATGTGAGGCCCTCAAGATTTTCAGTAATAATCTGATTATTTTTTTGCTATTGCTTCCGACCTTGCATTTCTTAATCGCTTGGTAAAATGTTGTGTCATGAAACAAGCAATTTCCTTCTGCTTTAGGGAAATTTTAAAGAACAACTTGAAGAGCTTTCATTTGTTATGGAAACAAGCTTGATATTTCAAAGATTTCAGAGACTAGTTCACAGTGTAAGTCTGCCATGGGTAAATTCAGTTTTAATGAGATACATGTATTGTAATATACACTCAATTGAAGAATCGCTGTCAGGTTCGGAAACATAGAACATAGAAGATGAGACCGAAATGGCACATGGGAAGTACGTTGATTAAATGCATGCTGTGACTGGCAACCCGTGGCATCATCCACTGTTTTTAATATGCATTTGGCATTCTAAACCAACTGCATGGATGGCGCAAATGAATAAATTATAATATAATTATGTCGTTTTCCACGTGCCATTTTGGTCTCAGCTTTTATGATCTATGTTTCTGAACCAGACAATGATTCTTCAATTGAGTGTATACATACGATTAAGAAACATGTCACCCAGATGCTCCCTCCCCATTTTTCTCCATAGGGATTCGGGGTTCGGCAGAAGCAGCTCTACACAGGCTACAGTTTCCAGGCTACTAATACACTGCACAGTATTCATATTTACGGTAATTTAGTAGTACTGTTTGGCACAAATGCTTTTCCAATGTTAAGCTTAGCAGCTTTAAGTCGGTCTTGTCTTCTCTTTTTCACAGGATCACTATATGCCTCGCCTTCAAGGACACGGTTAAACTTTTGATCAAAGTATCCATCTTGTCGTGCACATCGAACCTTGCTTCCGCCTGGGAGTACTTGTTTTCCTTTGTGAGCCGAAGTATTAAAGCCTAAAAAAATTTTTTCAAAACTCAGTTTTTGTCCTTATTTATTTCTACAGTCCTTCCTTCTTTATTAGATCTATTGTTCTGTCTGTCTAGCTTCTCGCAACTTTGTTTTTTTCATTGGAGTGAAGACATTTTAAGCTAGTGAACTAAAAGTGTACTAAAAATCAATAGACACAAAAGAAAGCAATGAAATAGGTTTTACAAAATTCAGTAAATAGTCTAATATGTCAGTTCATGGGTTTAGTAAATCCGTAAATCTGTAAAATTTAAATCTCCTTTCATTTTAGGAATTCTTTGATTAATCTCTCTACCATAAAGGAATGGTTTGGAATTAGAGAAAATCCTTTTTAAGGTAACATATTGCAATGTCGACTTGCCTAATCACTTGACTAAAGCTGAGGCAATTCGTTGGGACTCTTTTTAAAGAATTAAGATTCTATGTGCAGTTCAAAATTTTGAGGTTCCCATTATTCTTTTAACAAGTTTAAGATTAAAAATAGAGAAAGGATAATCAAAATAATCATTAAATTTCTTAAAAGTGGAATGAAAGCCTTTGAGAGCGTTCAGGATGAATCAGCTGGTTTACTGCGCGAAGCTAAACTACACAAGTTAGCCCACGTGTATAACACAAAACATTAGTCAACAATCGTGCTTTTTATCAGCTGTTTCTTGAGAAAAATATCTCAGTTGTACTAATAAAAGCTCCCTACTTACTTGAAACGTTAGTTTTGTAGGGATCGCCTATAGATATGTACCCTAATTCACTGAACAATCCAACACGATTCAAATCATTTTTGATCTCAGTAATCCCTTTAGCCATCTTTTTCCGCACTCCTTTTAGGTTTCCTTCTAAGATTACGGCAATAAAACTATATAAAATCCAAGATTATGTCCCACTGAAGGGACAAGGGTACCCAAGTTTGTATCTTTTTCCTCCGATTTAGATAACCTTTAGATTTTTATGATCTTTGCTGTCTTCAAATCGTAAACAAATGACTTCCCAACAAAAAATGTCTAGGAAAACACACGCTTGTCGTCATGGTAACAGCTGGCTTTCGTTTTCGCGGGCTTCGTCACAGGAAGCCCAAACAGTATTTTCTTTATTTTCGTGTGTACACTATTTTAAAACAGTATTGAAAATAGCTGTAAATAATTCAGAATATAAATAACTTCGCATTAATGTTACTAACCTTACTAATTTTTTAAATCGTATTTTCTTTTATAAACTATAGTAAATAAAGTATGAATAAATTAACAATTATTTTTTACATCTAAATTGATTATTACAAAACTGATATGTATAACCTTATCTCTTATTATTATGATTTTTAGATAAATTCTCTATCTTATATTCTACATTGGAATCAAAAAATATATATATTAAGGAAAAATA
This sequence comes from Actinia tenebrosa, assembly GCF_029948245.1. Taxonomy (NCBI): domain Eukaryota; kingdom Metazoa; phylum Cnidaria; class Anthozoa; order Actiniaria; family Actiniidae; genus Actinia; species Actinia tenebrosa. Next base: position 9,765,049 of record NW_028292570.1, read on the forward strand.
AAAAATAAAAAAATGATTAGAAAAAGACAAACTTAGGTTGGGATACCTGTGGTGGTGGCCTCGGTTTTGTGTGGACAGGAATCAAGATGGTGGACGGATATTAATAACAAACTACGAGTGGAAGTGTCTCTTTATTTAATCGAATATTCCTATAACTAGACCTTCCCAGGGGACAATTATCCCTGTATATCGTGCATCCAGAACCAAAGAAGCTATGGGTGTTTAGTTTTCAGCGTTAAAGGTTGAATTTAAGGGTGAGAAATATGGCTGAACGCGAAGAAGACGAACGAAAAGACAACAAGAAGAAGGAGAAGGATAAAGAAAAAGGATACGTTGCTTTTCATTCGGATGATAGCGACGCTATCGAAGAAGATATTGAAGAAACTAGGTAACGTTGTTGTCATTTAATATTCATTTTGTCTATATTTTCAATTTTTATTATTATTTATTTTCATTTATTATTTCACTTATTAGTTTTCTTATGCTCACGAATTATTGTCAACGTGACTCGTGCAGACCGACTCGCTATTAGTATTAATGTATTCAGCTTTATTAAAGCTTCACAACCATTTATGTCGAACCCAGCTGCTTATTTTTACATTCCGACAACGACACGTAACAGAAAACAAAGGCTTTAAGCTCGCTTCCTCTTGCCTGACACTTGTGGCTGATTTGAAAGAGAGAAACACATGGACTTTTAGATATGGAGGAGAATCACGTTCCTCGTCAAATTCAATGCTTTCCGCCCTTAAAAAAGGAACTTATCTTTCATGTTTCGCATTTCAACAGGTAGTTTTAGATTTATTTCTAAATCAACACAACTTCTATGTCTCTAAAGTACATTTTTCTGATAATTTTGAAGGGGATCTATTGTCCTACTTTCGTTCAATGGAAATGCTCTCTTTATTTCAGCAAACAGAAAGGTAAAAAAGTGAAAAGAGAAAAATCCAGGACTCTGGGGCTACCTCGCATCAAAGCCAAGAAAAACCAAAAGAAGAAAGAGAAAGAAAAAGAGAAAGAGAAAGAAAAGGAAAAGAAGTCTAAGAAAAAATCTGAGTCTCTTTCACCAACCCATCCCCCAAGTAAGCAAAATTTAAATTCCACTTACTTTGCTAAATGTTATATTGTGTTTCCTACTTTCAAGCATGTTTATACTAGTAGTAAAAGTGTTGATCAAAATATTCTTTTTGGAAGAGTTTTGAGTGTTTTTTAGGGGGGAGGGGGGTACATTTTCTCTCATATTCAACAGGTTTTTAAAATATTCATTTTAAGCATTGCTAGCAGTGTTAGTATTGCTTATTGTCTAAAAAGTTATAAAAATAGGAGTGAAAGCACATTCAAAAATACTATTTTTCAAAGATTTTAAAGTAATTTTTGGTGGTACTAATCTTCTCTTGTTCAACAGGTTTTAAATTATGTATTCAAGCAATAGTATTCATTTTAGTATAGCTTATTGTGTGTGAGTTTGACTTGTAGTACAGTGTATTCCAAAATATTCTCTTTGGAAGAGTTTTGAAGTGTTTTTTTGTGTGGTACTTTTCTCTCATGTTCAACAGGTTTTAAATTATGTATTCAAGCAATAGTATTCATGCATTTTAGCTTATTGTGTGTGAGTTTGACTTGTAGTACAGTGTATTCCAAAATATTCTCTTTGGAAGAGATTTCAAGTGTTTTTTTGTGTGGTACTTTTCTCTCATGTTCAACAGGTTTTAAATTATGTATTCAAGCAATAGTATTCATGCATTTTAGCTTATTGTGTGTGAGTTTGACTTGTAGTACAGTGTATTCCAAAATATTCTTTTTGGAAGAGTTTTCAAGTGTTTTTTTGTGTGGTACTTTTCTCTCATGTTCAAGAGCTTTTAATTGATGTATTCAAGCAATAGTATTCATTTTAGTGTTATAGATTATTGTAAGTGAGTTTGACTTGTAGTACAGTGTATTCCAAAATATTCTTTTTGGAAGAGTTTTCAAGTGTTTTTTTGTGGTACTTTTCTCTCATGTTCAAGAGCTTTTAATTGATGTATTCAAGGAGAATGGTGGTTGTACTTATAGTACACTGTATATAGCTAAGAATATATCATGTCATCATAATAAGCTAGTAGCAAAAGCTTATTTTAAAGTAACACTCTTTTTAAGTTTTTGTGGAACATTTTGTCATAATATTATATCTTCATTTATGAGCAGAAGTAGTAATTTGAGTATAACTTGGAGTACACAGTGACCAATTCCAATTAGATTACATCACATCACCTCATTCATAAGAGTAATTATCATACAACAGGTGAAAGATAGCCACACCCTAAACTAATTCAAATTAGCCTCAAACATATCTTATCTGTCATATGCGATCACTTAAAACTGTAAACAGTAATTTTTTTCATTTCACATGTTTATTTTATTGTTTTTAAATTTAATATTCAAGGCTTTGAAATTGTTTAATTATCTATTCAATTGTTTTTTCATCTACATACATTTATTATTTTCTGAGTTTTCAGATCTTAGATCCATCAGCAGGGAATGTAGTGTTACGATTGAAAAAGCAACTAAATTGATTACATGTTTTATTATCATTGTGGTTTTGATATTTTTAAAAATTCTTAGCCACATTAATAACAATCTATCTTAAAAACAATACTTGTAAATATTAATATTAGTATCCCAGTTATTTAGTATTTATTCACTAGCCACATAAATTATAATTTTATCTAAAATAATTTATTATTTTTGAGAATACTCAACCAATATCTCAGTAATTTTGCATTAGAGTGAAGTCATTTAACCTGTGAAATAGATATTAGACTAATACTCTTTAGTAGACCCTAATTCCATTGTTTTCTTTTGTGTCTATTTGACTATTACACGTTGACGAATAATTTTTATTTCACAGGTTAAATGCCTTCACTCTAGTATTTGCAGAATATTATCTTATTCTCAATGAATTGTATAAATGCTACTTAGCTCGACTAGATATGTTAGCTCTATCTTAGATCCATCATCAGCAAATATGGTGTTACAATTGAAAAAGCAACTAAATTGATTACATGTTTTATTATCATTGTGGTTTTGATATTTTCTTAAAATCCTTAGCCAAATCAATAACAATTCTATCTTAAAAACAAATATTGTAAATATTGTCTCATAAATAATAGTATACCAGTTATTTAGTATTTATTCACTAGCCACATTGATTATAATTTTATCTACAATAATTTATTATTTTTTAGAATACTCAATCAATATCTCAGTAATTTGGCATTAGTATTTGCAGAATATTATATTATTCTCAATGAATTTTTTAAATGCTACTTAGCTCAACTAGCTATCTTAGCTCTATCTTAGATCCATCATCAGGAAGTAATGGTGTTACAAATGAAGAATGACTAAATTGATTACATGTTTTATTATCATTGTGGTTTTGATATTTAAAAAAATTCTTAGCCACATTAATAACAATTCTATCTTAAAAACAATATTAAATATTGGGATTCCCATTGTTTGGGCTTCCTGTGTTAACTCTGGTAAGCGACCATCTCCCATAAGCGACAACTTTCTCCTGGCCCTGAGATGGTTGCTTACGGGACAGTCGATTGTACAACAAGTGAATGAGAATGACTAGTGGTTACTAGTTGGGACTGTGTTGGTGTGTTGAATACAACAAGTGAATAAGAATGACTAGTAATATTACTAGTTGGGACTGTGTTGGTGTGTTGAATACAACAAGTGAATAAGAATGACTAGTGGTTACTGGTTGGGACTGTGTTGAATACAACAAGTGAATAAGAATGACTAGTGGTTACTAGTTGGGACTGTGTTGGACTGTGTTGAATACAACAAGTGAATAAGAATGACTAGTGGTTACTAGTTGGGACTGCGTTGGGGTGTTGAATACAACAAGTGAATAAGAATGACTAGTGGTTACTAGTTGGGACTGTGTTGGTGTGTTGAATACAACAAGTGAATAAGAATGACTAGTGGTTACTAGTTGGGACTGTGTTGGTGTGTTGAATACAACAAGTGAATAAGAATGACTAGTGGTTACTAGTTAGGACTGTGTTGGTGTGTTGAATACAACAAGCGAATAAGAATGACTAGTGATTACTAGTTGGGACTGTGTTGGTGTGTTGAATACAAAAAGTTAATACGATTAAAGGAAACATAAACACAGTGTAAGGAAGTTTGTAATTATTGGTCTTTTTACGATATCCCATAAACCTTATTTTTCTGTGCTTGACATGAAATATATTCTTCTTATATTCTTATATGTTAAATATATCTTTTTACATTTATAGAGAATCCAATCTTTGGCGTTCCTTTGGCTCAAGCAGTGAAGCAAAGCAAGTACCCTGATGGAGTTGAGCTGCCAAAAATATTGAGAGATGGGATTGTGTATATTGAGGAAAATGGTATGATGAACCAATTTCCACCAGAGTTCCGTGGTATATCCTCTCATTTACCACAACTTTTTCCCTCCAGCCTTCAAAATGGAACTCTCACAAGGCATTGCAAGAAGTTCACAACATATTTTGATGGCTAGATGACGGAAAAAGTGGTAAATAAGAGGATACACCACGGAAAACTTGAGATAATAGGTTATTGGCCACAGAAAAAAAAAATTTATTGCAAAAACGATGGGAAAATTTGAAAGAAAAATGATTTCAAACATGTGCGTGTTTTGCTCACATAATTTATTGGTATGTTCTATTTCTCCCGGCTCTAGTCCAATCAGAAAGCGAGAAAATTGATGACTGTGGTAAAATGTTTGCTTGTACGTGTATCTCTTTTTATGGGGGTTCAGGATCATTGGTAGGGTGGTAAAATGTTTGCCTCTCTCTTCCGAGGGCTGGGGTGCGAATCCCAATCACCACAGTGAGCTGAGTTGGTTGATCAGTTCTCTATCTGACTCCAAGCTAAGGTTTTAATTTCTGGCCCTCCAGTGCTTTAATACTCTGTCCTCTCAAATCAACCCTAACTAATTCATACTATTTAGAGCTGTGCTCTGCAGGGTCATACATGGAATATAGTGGCTACCACAGGCACCTTCACATGCTTTCAGTTCAACCCTGTTGAGCTGTGCCACTGCTGTACGTTGTGGTGGTGATAAGTGATGACATGACAAGTTTTTTATTTTCTTCACACCTCCAACTTTGTTTTGTTACTAACTTGTTACTACCTTTCTTCCTTCCTTCCTTCCTTCCTTCCTTCCTTCCTTGCTTCCTTGCTTCCTTGCTTCCTTGCTTCCTTGCTTCCTTGCTTCCTTGCTTCCTTGCTTCCTTGCTTCCTTGCTTCCTTGCTTCCTTGCTTCCTTGCTTCCTTGCTTCCTTGCTTCCTTCCTTGCTTCCTTGCTTGCTTCTTTCCTTCTTTCCTTCCTTGCTTCCTTCCTTGCTTCCTTCTTTCCTTCCTTCCTTCCTTCCTTCCTTGCTTCCTTCCTTCCTTCCTTCCTTCCTTCCTTCCTTCCTTCCTTTCTTTCTTTCTCTCTTTCTTTCTCTCTTTCTTCCTTCTATTCTTCTTCCCACCCTTTTATCATTCTTTTCTAATTTCCCTTTCTCTATTTCCTATTTCTCATTTCCCCATCCACCCATTCATGTTATTTTCTTTTCCTGTTATCCAGGATTGGGGATAGAAGGAATATACAGAGTTTCTGGTGCAAAATCTAAAGTTGATGTACTCAAAGAACTCTACAATGAAGGCAAGTAGTGTTGTCCTTCTATACTGCTTCATTCCTAAGTTTCTTAATATTTTAGTGGCGCCCTGTGTTGTCCAATGATGTATAAAGGGGGAAATAGGTAGCTTAGAATGTAACATTGATCTATACACAACAGTGATGGCAGATTCGGAGACACACTGACTTACTACGTATATTGCCCATATGGGTTTTCACGCCAAAAAAACATTCCTTGGTCATGCCTCCAAACGTCTACATCTCCGCTGGAAAACATCAACCTCTTAGTCTGCATTCCTTCACGTTTCAGCATCCTTTTAACAGTTTGTGGGTAAGAAATTTATCTAAAGGATGCTGAAGTGTGATGAAAGGAATGCAGACTAAGAGGTTGATGTTTGTCGGCAGAATCATAGTCCTTTGGAGGTGTGACAGAGGCTTGTTTTTCTGACGTGAAAACCCAGATCGCTGACATTTGGTGGCAGTTTTTTTTTTTGCCTTAGTATGATTTCTGTTGTTAACAAGAACAAATATTAGCCCATCAAATGTAAAAAATGCTTGGTTGTCGCTGCCCAAAATTCTTGATAAACAAAGAAACAACACTCAAGGGAATGACACATGGTCTGAAATGTGAATGTTTTAATAAGGTCTATTTAATAATCATTTTTAGTTCTTAGTACTTTCTTTTACAAATAAATGATACTCAAGGGAATGACACATGGTTTAAAATGTAAATATTGTAATAAAGTCTATTATGATTTAATACTGCAAAGAACGGTTGTGATACAGGAAAAAACCATTCCTGATATGAGACCGTATCAGCACTACTCATCTGCTCGCGATCGGGTATGATAGGGTTTAGAGGGAGTTTGAGCATTTCTTTGCAGAATTAAATAATAAACAACTTATCACTCGCCCAAGCATCTGATAAGGCTGTGAAGATATAGAAATATAGATAAGTTATAGTGCTTGGGAACGAGGTTATTCCGGGCGAAAGACCCTTGGAATTAAATTTGGAAAAATTAATTTCCAACCTCGCTGGGAAGGTCTGATAAGGCTGTGCATTTTTACTCATCACTAATTGTACTTTGGCTCGCCTAAAGGCTCTCCAAAATACTCTGTGACTCGTAAAAAGACACAGCCGTATCAGATGCTTAGCCCACTGATAACCTCTATATATAAATAATAATAATGGGAGGTTCCTGTATAGCGCATTTATACAATGTCTCAATGCGCATTACATTAATGACCAGTGGTGGACTTATATTTAGTAATGTCAGAGTTTTTAACTTTTCTTAACCATGTTTGTCCCTCAGGTAAATCAGTAGAATTAAAGGACTATGAACCAGAAGTTGTGGCAGGAGTTGTCAAGAGCTATTTACGGGATCTGCCAGAGAACGTACTTACTGCTACTATGTTGCCGAAATTCAATGAACTGGTTGGTAAGTAAAATTGCTTAAAGACACAAAAATGCAGTGTTCAGGTGTATTTTATACATTTATTTGTTCATAAGTCCTTTGTTCTGTCCATCCCTTCTATCAATCCAATCATCTATGGTGATGTGGGTGGCATGGGTGGCGTAGTGGTTTACCGCTCGTCTCTCACCACTGTGGTCCGGGTTCAAGCCCTGGCTCAGACTGGATCATATGTGAGTTAAGTTTGTTTGATGTGTTGTTCTCTCCCTTGCCACGGGGGTTTTCTCCAGGATCTCCGGTTTCCTCCCTCCGTAAAAAGCGACATGTGAGTTAAGTTTTGTATGTTGTAAATATAGAATGTATGGGGAGTGGTGGTTGTAAAATATAAGTTTTTTTCCCATCACATATTCCATTTATCCATCCTTCATCCTGTCATTGCACATTCTATTTATTGATCCATCCAATCATCCATCCATTGAATCATTCCATCATCACCATCATCACCATCATCACCATCACCATCATCATCATCCTCATTACCACCATCATCACCATTATCACCACCATTATCATCATCATCACCATCACCATCATCACAACCATCACCATCATCATCATCATAGTAATCACCATCATCACCACCATCATCATAATCACCATCATCACCATCATCACCATCATCACAACCATCACCATCATCTTCATAATCACCATCATCACCACCATCATCATCATCACCATCATCACCACCACCATCATCACCACCACCATCATCACCATCATCATCATCATAATCACCATCATCACCACCATCACCATCACCATCATCACCATCATCATCATCATAATCACCATCATCACCACCATCATCATCATCGCCATCATCACCATCATCATCACAACCATCATCATCACCATCACCATCATCATCATTGCCATCATTTCCATCATCATCATCATCATCAACAACAATTAAACACCTAAATAAATTCACTACTAGGAATGCAAGATAAGAAGGACCAACTAGAAAGAACTAAGAATCTGTTATCGAAATTGCCGTCGATTAACAGAACTCTTCTGGCCTGGATATTTACACACATGGGACACGTCATTGACAGAGTAAGTAATGCTATACTTCCACAGTAAATACCAGTCATGATAAAGAAAAACATTTCTTATTTGGCTTACAATTATACACCTGTTTTACAACTCACAGATAGAACCCTGAAACAACCTCTGGGCTGATCTAAGTCAGGGCATGGCTAACTCACAGATCAAACCCTGAAACAACCTCTGGGCTGATCTAAGTCAGGGCATGGCTAACTCACAGATTGAATTGTAATTTAGCATGTTATGTTTTGAGGAGGGACGAAAATTATATAATGCTGATTATGGCAATCATACTCAAGACCCCAGAGGTGAGAGAGAGCCACTAACACCATAAAAAAAACCATCCTTTTTTACGAGGGTGGCACTTAATATATAGCTAGAGGTACAAACCATACCATCCATCCTCCTGGGAATTAAACCTTGGAAGTGGTTGAGGTTCAAATGATACTGATTCTGCTCTTTCCTGATTGGCTCCTATTTTCACTCTACTTGGGACTTCAATAACTAACAAAGTTAGAGTTGTCCTGACAGGAATGGTCCTCACCAAGATGTACTACTACTACTACTACTACTACTAATAATAAGAGATTCTTGTATAGTGCATTACATACAACGCCTCAATGCGCTTCACAATCATGACCAGTGGAGGACTTTACGGGCTGCATATTAAGGCACTAGTAGCAGCCGTGCAGCTTACATTCATGAGTGATTTGTTTGTACATTAGTGTTATGCCTCCAGACAGGGATAGGCTGTTGATAGTTCAAGATTTGCGCATTCATTTTGATGTCATTGTTGTGTTCAGGGTTCTGAAAACAAGATGAGCATCCAGAATGTCAGCATCGTGTTGAGTCCTACCATGGGAATCAACCATGGCATACTCTTCATATTACTAAACAATGTCTTGGAACTCTTCCCAGATACACGGCTTGCAAAGTAAGACATTGCACTGACTGCTTTATGAATGAATAGATAAATGGACGAATTAACAAATGAATAAATGCAGTGGCGGATCCAGGGGGGGTCGAAGGGGTCCACGGAACCCCCCTTGAAGGTTTGATCTTTTAGGTAATAGAAATATGTCTTATATAAATTTTGCTTTAAAGTATCCACAAAGTTAATGTTGAACACGAAATGATAGATATTTGCTGTTATAATGTTTATAATTTACTTTTAAGTTCCGTTACTAGATAGTAAATTAGGTGATTAGAGCCAATTTTTTTGTCAAACATCGACTAAACAAAAGAGAATTATACACAGTTTAAGAAACGGAACCCCCCTTTGAAAAATCCTGGATCCGCCACTGAAATGAACGAACGAATAAATGAACAAATGAATGAGTGAGTGATTGAATGTAAGACTCGTTGCAACAGTCTATGAGTAGACATCTTTTCTTGTCTTTTTATTTTATCGTCTTCTTATTTTGTCTCACCCTAACAGGCTTGATAAAATACTGCAGACTTAAAAAAATATGCGCCACTACTGCAACCTAAAATGTGTGATTATCTTTGTTCAGATACACAGGTTCTCTTACCTTCAGGGTTGAAGAAGATGAGACAGACTTACCAACCTCTCCAGAGTAAGTCAGTAATAGATAAAAAATATCTTCATTGTCTTAAAAACCACTAGTGGATAGACCGCTAGTGGATAGACCGCTAGTGGATAGACCGCTAGTGGATAGACCGCTAGTGGATAGACCGCTAGTGGATAGACCGCTAGTGGATAGACCGCTAGTGGATAGACCGCTAGTGGATAGACCGCTAGTGGATAGACCGCTAGTGGATAGACCGCTAGTGGATAGACCGCTAGTCGATAGACCACTAGTCGATAGACCACTTAATATATATAACTTAATATGTTCTTGTTCATTTCAGGGCCATTGCATCTGTGTTAGCTAAACAGGAAGCCATTTTGGCACAACTACATGAAAAACTTAACAGCACTAAAGATAATGATGATGTAAGTATTATAATAATAATATACGTGGCTCGGATGACCACGTAAAGACAGGGCAGAAAAACGGTTTTTGGCCTTTCGCCATAAGGACAGCTTTACGTATTTAAGCTCAATATTTTGTAAACGCGTTCTTTTGGAGCCAAATAGCAAAATATCAAATGCGACCAAAATTTATTGAATGCGTATTCGAGATATAAAGCCGTGCACTTTGGGAGAGGTGATATTTTGATCAGCAGAAAAACTGACATGTTCGTGAATACTAATAAGTAGATTTACTCTAATTCGACAAAATTTCGTCACAAGTTTCGAGCAGCAGTGACACAAATGAAACGCTTAAAAGTTTGGAGTATTAAACTCAGTTAAAAAAAATCGTAAAAGTAGCGGGCTTATCGATTTTTTGCCCTGTCCCACGTGAAAGGGTGGTCCCGTCTCTCTCGACTACCTCACCCTGCAATGGAGGGACGCAAAATAACAACTGAGGACGTAAAAAAATTCTGGCAGTGACCACCCTCAGTGTCTGGCCTTTACTAATGATTTCTTAACGGTTTGATTGTGGGATGGGTATGGGGATTTTACGGGGTCGGTATAAATAAGCGATGACAAGTTTTTTTATTTTATTATTTTCCAGGCAGAAGGACAGGATGAATTACTGTGGGAAGTACAGAGAAAAGTCACTCAGTTAAAGAGAAAGGTTAGAATCTTTGCTTCAAAACTAGAAGACATAATTCAAAATCACTGTTAGTGGTATTAATACATGCATTTATCACGTAGTTATCCATAAAATACCTATATTTCTCCTTTTCGAAAAAGTCATATTTGAAATGTGAAAATAACATGTTATTTTCACATGTGAAAATATTGTTACCATGTGTAATTAAGCTATTAGTTTGTAAATAAAATATATGAAAAAATATAATAATAGAAAGCTTGTTAAGTTGATTTTATGGATAATTATATAATAAACAGAATATTACATGGGCGCTTGGAGATACGAAATTTAGCTTCTCGTGTTGAAGATCTTTTCAACACTCGAAGATAAATTTCGTATCTCCGCGCGCCCATGTAATATCCTCTATATAATCCCTTATCTTTCAGCTCAGAGTTGCTAAAAAAGCTGTACAAGGAAAGCACAAAGAAAAAGATAAACCCATAGCCAAAGAAGAAGAAAAAGATGATAAAGAAGGTACAAATACAGATTTGACATATAAAGATGGAAAGGAGTTACTTCAAAGCTTAGTAATATTATCTGCAGAAAAACATTCTCGAGTTCGAATCCTACCTGGAGGTCTCAGAATTTTTATCCAGAATATTAGCTACGAAGAAATATATTTTATTAGATCTTTATTGCTCCTAAAGCACAGCCGGGTTAGGCTTCACGAATTTGCAACGTCTCCTGTGATTGGTTAGGTTTAGGGGCGGGGTTGGGGAAAGGTCATCGTTTTCTATTGTATTTTACAATTGACATTTACAATAGGCCCTTTACAGCTCAGTAATCACGTGCTGATTAATTCACTGAGAGCAAATGAATGAACATCTTGATTCCCATGGGTGAAGTATACTGGTGAGCAAACAAACTTTCTACAACCTGTTTCCAGAGATCGTAATAAAACTGCATTTCGTAACACACTGGTTACACATCGTTTCATTCAGTTCTTTACAAGTAGCTAAAAAGAATCACCAATTTAATATAAAAACGAAGGTTTTGCTCTCCAGTACAGACAGGTGACGGTTAACTGCAAAGGGCCTATTTACTGCATCGGTGTCTGTTCCATGCTGTATATCAAAAACACACTTCAGCTTGTCCGATGTAGCAACAGTAACTAGGGGGTAGAACAATGAATGCGGTATCGGTGTATATAAACACCTTAGTCAATACTTACAGATTGACTGCCAACACACAGCATACTTTTACAGCAGCAATGTCTGTCTGCATGCTACAAAGGGATTCTTTAGTCATTGGTAACAAAATCTTACTATAGAACAAGAAGCTAAAAAGAATCACCAATTTCAAATAAAAACAATAATTTTGCTCTCAACTACAGACACATGACCGCTGTCATGCAGCATATAATATAATGATAGTGTGATTCTAAGATGCGCTGATCTCAGCCAAAAGTATTGCTATTATATAGGCATAACACAGGCAGCCCAAACAAGGTTCCTGTGTATGGTTTATAAGGGAATGTATGGGAGTTATGATAAACAATTTGCCTCAAAACTTGTTGCAGTCATTGCTTTTACTTTGTTCAGTCTTCTGGCGACGTTTCAGCGCGATTTGAGGCTGTTTAGTGGGTTTTTAAAAATTGTTGAGTGAAACATTTTATTTTCGTAACTTTATCATAACTCCCATACATTCCCTTATAAACCATACACAGGAACCTTGTTTGGGCTGCCTGCGGGCATAAAAGCAATTTCAGGCCAAAAGATGCTTTTGTTTTCATTTTCAAAGAAATCAAAAATACAGTGAAGAGGCTCGATCGAGCGAAATAAATTTGCTTTTGGTTTTAAAGTTTTAATGTCGTGAGTGACCTGAGTGGCAAAATAGTCCAAACACCTTTTTGGCGTAGGCATTTAAAATTAGAAGAGCTTACATTTTTGACCGCTGGAAATTGCCTTGGTTTTATGCCTGCCTGCAATAAGACTTTTCATAGTTTAAGAATCGATTCCACTGCGCATGCGATTTTATCCCGAATTTCTAACCTTCTTTTGTCTAAACCTTCTTTTGTTCTTAATTAAACAAAAGAAGGTGAGAAATTCGGGATAAAATCGCATGTGCAGTGGAATCGATTCTTAAACTATTAAAAGGCTTATTAATACGTTTGATAGTGTCTTTCATTCTATTACACAAAATTAAATATTTTTTGGAAATTCTAATTTATTTTTAGAAGAGATCAAACTATTAGAAGCTTCTGAAGCTGAACTAATCATGGAACAAGAGGTATGGCAATGATTATGATGTAGGATTTATTGAAGAAATAGAAAAACGTGCAAATCGTCCCGTGTAACAGCTTAAATCTACTTTCTCTTTTCTTTTAGGAGTTGACTTTAATAGGAGATGAACTCAGACAGAGAATTGCTAATGAAAGAAGTGAAATAAAACGATTACAGGTCAGTACAAATGATGAAAATGTTGGACATTATCCTGAGCACCCAACCTGAGCACCCAACCTGTGCACCCAACCTGAGCACACAACCTGAGCACCCAACCTGTGCACCCAACCTGAGCACCCAACCTGTGCACCCAACCTGTGCACCCAACCTGAACACCCAACCTGTGCACCCTACCTGAGCACCCAACCTGAGCACCCAACCTGAGCACCCAACCTGTGCACCCAACCTGAGCACCCAACCTGTGCACCCAACCTGAGCACCCAACCTGAGCACCCAACCTGAGCACCCAACCTGAGCACCCAACCTGAGCACCCAACCTGAGCACCCAACCTGAGCACCCGACCTGAGCACCCGACCTGAGCACCCGACCTGAGCACCCGACCTGAGCACCCGACCTGAGCACCCGACCTGAGCACCCGACCTGAGAACCCAACCTGAGCACCCAACCTGTGCACCCGACCTGAGCACCCAACCTGAGCACCCAACCTGAGCACCCAACCTGAGCACCCAACCTGAGCACCCAACCTGAGCACCCAACCTGAGCACCCAACCTGAGCACCCAACCTGTGCAGCAACAGTGGATGGGGATATTGATGATGATAATGATGATTTTTTTTTTCGTTACCTATAATTTTATTATAACAATTTCGTTACCTTAATTTTTAGGAAGAAATTGCTTCCATATTACAACAACAAGAATCAGAACAAGCTCTGTCTGACGCAGCGTCCGCATCAGATTCTTCTGGCAGTGAGACTGTATCCACTATGAAATAAAATATTAATAATAGATGAAAGGGGAATCAAGGGTGGTGTAGTGGTAGTGCACTCACCTCTCACCTCTGGGGTCTAGGGTGTGATTCCTGGACTCAACATCACATACATTAGTGAATCAAGGGTGGTGTAGGGGTAGTGCACTCACCTCTCACCTCTAAGGTCTCAGGGCTCATTTGGGTTCTCAGGATGACGATATTTTTCTTGACTAAAGATGTTAACATGATTAGGAAGTAGATGAAAGTGAACTGGAGATCATCATGCAGGACCTTATCAGACAAAATGAAGAACTAGAGGTAAATGGCTTACTAATATTAGTTTAAGTGATGAACAGAATATTCGTCCGTCCGTCCGTCCATCTGTCCATCCACCCATCCCATCCCTTCCACTCACCCATCCATCCATGCATCCATCCACCCACCCATCCATGCATCCATCCACCCACCCATCCATCCATCCATCCACCCACCCACCCACCCACCCATCCACCCACCCAAACACCCACCCACCCACCCTTCCATCCAATCCATCCATCCACCCACCCATCCACCTTTCTATCTATATATCCAACTAACCCGTCCATCCATTTCCCCATCATTAATTTTTCTATCGTTGTAGAAAAAAAATATGCAGCTATGTCAGGAGATCCACGAGCAGCGAGAAACATGTGCTGAAATGAAAGTACAAATCAAGATACTAGAACAAAAAAAGCTTGAAGCAGAACAAAAACTAGAGCAGGAGAAGGCAATGCATGAAAGGTGGGTCATATTACTTGTTTGTGTGAACCATTTATTTGGTGCTAACCCTCCCCTATCACACCCATACCCCTCCCCTATCACACCCCTACCCCTACCCCTTCCCATCACACTCCCACTCCTCCCCATCACATCCCCACCCCTCCCCTATCACACTCCTACCCCTCCCCTATCACGCCCATACCGTATCACACCCCTACCCTTCCCTATCACACCCCCTCCCCTCCCTATCACACCCCTTCCCCTTCCCTATCACACCACTACCCCTCCCTATTACACCCCTACCCCTCTCCCCCTCCCAAACACACTCACACAAACAAAATGACACCTAACCTCTCCCTACAGCTCCCTGGCATAAAGCTTAGCGAGTCACTAAGCTTTGATTTTTATGGAGGGAGGAAAACCAGAGAACTTTGAAATAAAAACCAATGAAATGAAATAATCAATACAATGGCTTTGTTGTAAATGTCTGTACTAGACAATGTCTTTACTATCATCATTGTCACTACCATCATCAGCATTATCACAACCATCACATTGTCTTCTTCATCATCATCGACATTGCTTGTATCTTGATCATTATCACCATCATGATTACCATCACCATCATGATTATCACCATTTTCATCATCATCATCATCACCATTGTCATCATCACCTTTACTATCAATATCATCATCGTCGCCATCATCATCATCAAGATATCCATTATCACTCTTGGCACATTTCTGATTCTAACTAACGGCAAAATGCAATAAGCATCATGAGAGACATAATTAAAATTCACCTAATATAGAAACCATAGTCAAAGCAATTGCTAACATCGTTTTGCTAACGTACTGGATTTGTGCTATGTAAAATGTAGTATAGTTATGTGATATTATAGTAGATAGAATAATATACGTGGCAGCTATTATTGCGATTTTCATAAACATGCGAACTCTTTGTCTGTGAGCTGCACGCTGAAATTTGGTTTTTCGCTGCTGTCAATCAAACCTAATCAGTCGGTACCTTTCATGTTTTTGACTAGCGGCAGCGAAAAACCAAATTTCAGCGTGCAGCTCGCAGACACAGAATTGGCATGTTTATGGAAATCGCAGTAATGGTTAAAGATCAGGATAGCTCAAGTGGGTGCTTGTAAAGCATGCATATATTATTACTATCATAAATTACACTTGCATTAGTATGGTTAAGCAATATAAGCTTATTAACTGCATTAAAGCATTATTTCATATTTATCTGAATGGAACACCCAAAACATGACATGAACACTGCACGGGCACGGTCACCAAGGTTTACTGCTCTGCTAGACCAATCACATTGCGCGAGAAAAGAATCAGCCAATCAAAATTCCAGAAAACATGACGGTATCGGGATTTTCACAATCATACGAAATTTGTCGCCCCATGTAAGGAAATCCGGAATCCACGAAATTTCAGGCTTTGGAATCCGGAATCCAGCACTCTGGAATACGGAATCCACCCTTTTGGAATCCGGGATCCGCTACTTTGAAATTGAAAGTATGCACTCAAATGCTATCGCCTCGACCTAGACTGAACCGATGTAGCCCCTCCCCCACTGTGTAATAACTCCACCAAGAATATCTGTCGTCAGATGCTGATTCTACTTTCAAAGCGGCAATGTTCAATGTAGTATGAATTCATTCTCATTCACGTTTGATGCTGAGCTAAACTGCATATTAAAATCTCTTTCTTAACAACTTCATTTATTTATTAACTAACTTTACATAAAACATACAAAATCTCAACAGCTTTTCGTTTTCAACTGATTCCCTCTGTTTTTGTTAATCAGCATGCTTAGATTTGTGCATAAATTCACTGTTTTGACTGTGCTTCTGTTCTGGTACTGTGTATATGTTGTGCTTTTTGGGCTCACTTTTTTATGGGAAGCACAGGTGCTGTAAAGCCCCGTTTACACTAGCGATTTTTGCGGCGATTTTTGCTGCGATTTTTGCTGCGATTTTTGCTGCGATTTTTTTGCGATTTTTTTGCGATTTTGTCCATAATAAATAATGGTAAAGAATTTACATGTAAAGTTTTTTTCGGGATACCAAGATTTTCCTAGTCTCTTTTGAAGGATGAGACAAACGATTTCATATTTCCGAAAATTGCCACAAAAATCGCAGCAAAAAGCGCCGCAAAAATCGCCAGTGTAAACGGGGCTTAAGGAACCGACCATAAGATAATTGTGTGTGTGGTGGTGGCAACTCTCCTTTCAGAAAAGAAATATCGAAGGGGAGACATTTTACGACCTTATGTCAAATCAGAAGAAAAAACATGTCCTTGTGAACAAGAAGTTGTAGATGAAAACTTTTTCTTTTGAAATGTCCGTCCTACTCAAACAAACGGAAGTACAACAAAAAATTAACACAATTACAAACAAACAATTTGAACTCTTAAGTGAAAACGATAAAGTCCATTTTCTTATCAACCCGAATGAAAAAATCCAAAAAATCGTAGCAAAATACATATACGAATGCCAAGAAGATAGAAGGACAATGTTGCCATAGACAAAATAGCTAAAAAGCTTGATTAGTCCCTTTCACAATTCCCTGGGCCATCTTGAAAGGTAGCCGTGCCTTTGCATCGAAGCGAGACGAACGGTGAGCTTGCAATGATAGAGAAGTAGTATAGGGAATGGGGGTTCCAGCGCAATCTCAACACGGGGTAAGACCCGCGTCAAAAATCCACCTACGGACGACCCCCACTCCAAGTGTGGTTGAGGGCAACAGCGCACTTAAATATGTTAGTCTATATATGGAGTGCGAAGAATGTAAGAGAACTTTTAAGAAAGAAGCGGATTTGAAAAAGCATTTGAAAATGAAGACGAAGTGTATGAGCAGTTATGATTGTGGATGTGGTAAGAAGTTTGAGACTAAGGTTAAATTGTTTTGGCATTGTCAGGACTGTGAGTACGACTACGACGACCTAAAAAGTGCTTGGTATTAGGTATAAAATATTTCCTATTATATAGATGGAATCCCAAAGCAACTTCAGCACGGTGTCAATACCCGGTAACGGTGAGATTGACGTTAGACAGTTTTGGCGTCAGTCAGAAAGGAAGGTTAAAAGGACTCTCCGAAAAGGTATAGAAGAATTAGGAGCCCTGAAAGCGAGCATAATGGTAGAAGTAAGTTTGTCAAAAGACGAGGTAATGACGACAGCAATGTTGCGATCAAAGTCGTTAGTGATATTAGAATCCACGAATCTGGATAGGTCACTCAGTGAAGCCTTAGAAGCAATAATGGAGTCGCTGTCTAACTACACGAAAGAAGGATCGGGTTGGACAGTAGAGGAGGTTGAAGGAATAGAGATAAGTATAGCCAGGTACGTACCCATACGAGGGGGGAGTTACGTACCGCTACCAACGTGGGTAGAAAGGAAGAAGGCTATTGTAAACGTGAAGAATGAAGACAATCGATGCTTTATGTGGGCAATCAGGTCTGCACTGTATCCAGCAGAGAAGGATCCCTGTAGGACAAGTAAGTATCCCACAGATGATTTAGAGTGGGATGGTGTGGAATTTCCCATGCAGTTGATAGACATCCCCATATTTGAGGAAATAAACGATCTAGCAATTAACGTTTACGGAGTCAGAGAGCAGACGATAGTACCGTTAGTTCTGTCAAAAAGTAAAGGAGAGCGCGTACATTTATTCTACCACGGCGGACACTACTCATGGGTTAAACACATTAGCAGACTATTCTACAGACATACTAAGCACAAAGGCAAAAAGTACTTCTGTGACTGCTGCTTGCTGTCATTTACATCCTTAAATGCCCTAAAGAAACACGATGAGATCTGCCGCGGAGTCGAAGAAGTGGCGCAACGGATCCAGATACCCACCAACAAAGAGCTTTCATACGCAGACCATCAAAAGCAGATGCAAGTGCCTTACGTGATATATGCAGACTTCGAAGCGTTGATAACTAAGGAAGAGCAGAAACGTGGTGCCACGAATAAGGTAGGATTACACGAGATCTGCTCCTTTGGTTACATAGTAGTCAGATCAGACGGTAAAGCAAACCCTCCTGTGATTTACCGAGGTAAGAACGCAGCTAATGAGTTTCTAGAAGCATTGCGAGAAGAGGAGGGGGAGATTAGAGAACAATTAAGACGTCCAAAGAAGATGGAATTTACCAAAGAGAACCAGGAGGCTTTTAACAAGGCAAAAAAATGCCACATTTGTCAACATACGCTTCTTCAGTTTGGAAGACGAGCCAAGAAAGCGTGGGATGAAGATGGAAAGTATCTAGGAGAAGCTCATTTTAAATGCGGGAAGTATGCTAAGAAAGGTGAGAAGCCGGGAAAGCCCTCCACGCACTGCATTCACTGCCACAAAGCATTTGTTGAGGATTTCTATGTGGATAAGGTTAGGGATCACTGCCACATCACGGGTAAATACAGAGGAGCGGCTCATTGGAAATGCAATATAAACTTCAAAGTAAATCCAGACATGGAGATTCCGGTGTTCTTTCACAACCTCCGCGGTTACGACTCCCATTTGCTACTACAAGGAACAGACGGCTCCGACGTCAAATGCATACCCAACAACAAAGAGCGCTACATGTCCGTAACTGTGGGTAAGCTAAAGTTCTTAGATTCGCAGCAGTTTATGGCGGACTCCTTAGCAAACCTCGTAAAGTATAACACCAACTTTCCCATTTCCAGTCAATATGGCGCGGAAAGGAAAGGAGTCTACCCATATGAATACATGGATTCCTGGGATCGATTCAAAGAGTCCCTACCACCCAAAGATCGCTTCTACAGCACCCTAAACGAGTCCGGTATAAAGGATGAGGAGTACCAGCATGCGTTAGACGTGTGGGAAAAGTACTCCTGTGAGAACATGGGGGACTACCACGACATCTACCTAAGGTCTGACGTAGTGCTGCTTGCAGATGTTTTCCAAAGCTTCAGAAAGATGGCTATGGAATATTACGGATTGGATCCCGCTAATTTCTACACGGCTCCTGGGCTCAGCTGGAGTGCTTCGTTAAAGAAGACAAATGCGCAGTTGGATCTCCTAACGGAGTACGACATGTATCGGTTTATGGAAGACGGTATTCGTGGCGGCGTATGCGGACCCAGCCGACGTTACGCCCGCGCAAACAACCCCTTAGTAGAGCACGACCCAGAGAAACCAACCACATACATTTACTACCTGGATGCGAATAACCTTTATGGCTGGGCAATGTCACAGTACCTACCTGTGAGAGACTTCGAATGGGATCCAGTGAAGCCGATAGACTTCTACATGCAGGTAGGAAAGGAGGAAGACAAGGGTTACGTCTTAGAAGTGGATCTGGAGTACCCAGAGCGCCTGCACGACGAACACAATGAGTTCCCCTTAGCACCAGAAGCGATAGAGATACCATTTAAGCAGCTAAGTCCGCTGCAAAAGCAAATGTGCCCTGGTTACAAACCGTACAGGAAACTAACTATGAACCTGATGGATAAGAAGAAGTATGTGGTACATTACCGCAACCTGCAGTTCTACGTGCGACACGGAATGCGCGTAGAGAAGATCCACAGAGTCCTAAAATTCACGCAGGAACCCTGGATGCGCCCCTACATTGACTTTAACACGCAAAAGCGTACCGCAGCGAAAAATGACTTCGAGAAAAACCTCTTCAAACTGATGAACAACAGCGTGTTCGGAAAGACAATGGAGAACATCCGCAAGCGCGTAAGCGTAAAAATAGTCAGCACCAAAGAGGAAGCAGAAGCATACGTGTCACAGCCAGGCTTCGTTAGATACGTAGAAATGCTGAACTTCTACGTGATTCACATGAAAAGGGCAAACCTCTTACTAAACAAGCCCGTTTACACAGGCTTTACGGTGCTGGATCTATCGAAGCTGCTTATGTATGAGTTCTACTACGATAAGCTTAAGCCAAAGTACGGAGACCGCTGTTGCCTCCTGTACACAGACACCGACTCCCTAATTCTAGAAGTGCAAACGGAAGACGTTTACAAAGACTGCCTCCCCGATATAGACGAGTACGACACCAGCGGTTACCCGAAGGAGCACTTCCTTTACTCTGCGAAGAATAAGAAGGTAATTGGGAAGATGAAAGACGAAATGTTAGGAAAACCCATAGTAGAGTACGTGGGTCTGAAACCAAAGATGTACAGCGTGCTAAAGTTAGACGGCGTAGAAAAGAAAGCTAAAGGCGTAAAAAAGTACGTGGTTAAGAAGGACATTACGCACGAGTCCTACCTCAACGTATTACGAACACGCAAGGAACAGCGGCATAAGATGAACAGCCTGCGCAGCTATGGTCATCAGATACATAACGTCACGCAGGAGAAGGTGTCGCTGTCTGCATTTGACGGTAAGCGATGGATGTGTGATGACGGAGTGCATACGATAGCATTCGGACATCACACGATAAGCAGTTCTTCCATGACGAACCCACGTGTGGGGCCATCGTGAAGATAATACAAGATGGGCTGACCCTTCTTAGCTATTACGCTTCGGATCTGGTAAGTTTCCAAAGACCAATTAGGATCCGTAGCTCTTTTGGATCCTCCTTCTAATTCACCCGGCTCATAGAGATATCGAACCGTGACATTACCTAATTTTTTTTCATGGGGGAAGACCGCCCTCGAACTTCTGACGAAGGACTTGTGTTCCACGTGTTTCTTTTTTATGGCATCCTTGGGTTTTATTCCCGTAGCCCTGGCCGCCTCGTTGTTCAAAGCCGCGACGACCTGGGGGAGCCTCTGAGTCCATTCCCTGTTGCGTTTGGAGGGATCTTCCAGCTCTTTCCAATACTGGTACCCAAAGAGGCGCTCGGCCAAGGTCTTGTTGAATCTTTCGACGATGCTCTGACCCCTGTGGTACTCTGCTTCGGCTCTCTTAATCTTACTGCTGTGGTCTTTCAGGGTCTTAGTAACCACGCCCATGAACTCCGTCCCCGCATCCACTTGCAGCAGCTTAGGCCATTTCAAGACGCGCTTATAAATCCTACCTAGGGCTTCTGCGACTTCCCCAGAATCCTTGCTGGTTATGGGTTCGGCGTCCTTATATCTGCTTGCGATATCAACTACGGTCAAAGCGTACCTATAGGTCTTTCTTCTCACCTTGTCGTGCGGCAAGAAAAGCAAATCCGCCTGATGAACTTCATTGGGGGTATTTACGGTAAAGCTGGGCCTGGGAATGTACTTGGGCACGGGAAGATAAACCTGCCAGAGGGTTTGTTTTCTTAGCCAGTTCTTAGCCGTTTCATCTGATACCCTGGCCGCGGTCGCGAGTTTCTTGATGGCCGACGCTCCTTTCCAATAGCCTTCAGGCCCATAGTAAATCCTCTTAAGTTTGTCCTCTACGCGGCCCATTATATGAATTCCAGGACGAGATTGATCTTACGTCCGTTAAAATCCACCGTCTTTCCGTCCACTTTAATGGTGATGTTTATGCTTTCTACCAAATTAGACAAGTCATAGCTCAAAGAAATGGGAGTGTATTCTACCAGGTCAAATGGATTACCTTTGGGCAGAAACTTGGACATAAGAGAAGACTTTTCTCCATTGTTGTAACTATGGACCAAGTCGCAATAGACTTCGTAAGAGGATGCGACTTTCCATTTCACAGGTATGGCTGTGTCGGTAATTGTCTTGCCCGAGGCACATAATAAAGATCCCAATGGGTCAGACTTTCCAAAAGTCATTGAATAATTTGACATATTATGTTTGAGGGTCATTTCGTGCGGCAATCCTGTGGTGAGAGTATAACCGTGTTTTGCTAATTCCTTAGCAAGGGTGATTGGTGTGTAATGTCCATCGGGCAGCAATACGCCTTGATAATTGCCGCCGCCTTTATGCTCAGTGATCAAGGCATTGACTAAATTATACCAAGAATTGTACAAAGAGCAACTAACCAGCCGAACCTTATGGGCTTTAATGGGGGGATTCAAATAAGTGGTAAAGTTATTCTTGTCGCTTTCCAAAAAGACGATCATATATTTCAGGAAACACAGTTTCCTTCGTTAGAGCAGATACGCCAAAGCTACGCCTCCTGCCAGCCCTGCGACTCCTACAAAGACCAGCTCACTATCTTTTTGTTTCTTAGAAGGCTGATAGTAATTCTTAAACTGAGGCCTTCTTAACCCCGTTAATGCCGCGGGGTGTGCTTGCGCATAGAGCTTAAAGGCGTAGTCTGTATTTTCGAAGTTCTTATCCGCCTGCATTTTGTCTTGGTAATTCTTATCCAACCAATCCCTGTAAGCTTGTCTTTTTTCATTCCAAGCCGCCACGTCTCGCTGATATTTCTCCAGCGCTAAGTCGTGTCTCTTCCTTTCGGCGGCCAAATCTCCGCTTTTGTCGCCTCTGACTAATCTATCCAAATACTGACCACCATAATTAGCTCCAGTGAATGCTAAAGCTGCAATAACTCCACCTGCGACCACGCTAGCCATTATATATTAGAAAATCACAGGGATTTTCACGAGTTACGTCGTTGGCAGGTACTTTTCCTTCCGTAGGTAATCCTTTACCATGATAGCTCCGCCTACGGCAGCGGTCATTTTAGCAAAATTAGCGAAGCTCTTGCTTGGGTCTTCAGTAAAGTCTTCTTTGAGCACTTTCTTACCTACCCAACCAATACCCGCAACGATGGAAGTAATGATAGCTGCTTCTTCAACAGTTTTCAATAACGCGGTTGACATTATATTACAGAGCGAGAAGGTTATTACTCCATTTCAGGGATCTTACTTTTTCTAACAGCCGGCTCCACAGGTGCGTGCACGGGCGCGTGATATGTTGGTGGTTCTACTTTTGGCTTCGTAGCCCGCCATTGTAAGTAAAGGCTGCCTGCTGCTATAGCAACTCCTAACGCGCCGATGACGTACCCAGGATTAATAAAGGATTCCTCTTCTCTTTCCTCCACCTTTTCTTCTTTTTTGGCTTTGTTCTTCCTATTCATCTCCGCGAGCTTCTTCCCCGCGGCAACTCTGCCTGGAGATTTAGCCTTGGTAATCTTTTGCTCCTCTTGGGGCTGCTCTACCTTCGACTCTGGTTCCATTTATATCTAAGGACTTGAAGGACTTGATAAGTAACTTAATAGGACCTGAGCAAGTACTTAAGGACGACTTGACTAAGTACTTGAGGACGACTTGACTAAGTACTTAAGGACGACTTGACTAAGTACTTGAGGCGACCTGGGTAATTCCTGAGGACGACTTGACTAAGTGATCAGGTACCTCAGCAAGTGCTGCCTGGAAGACCTTTTCGACTTCTCTGTCCTTCTTGAAGTCCTTCCAAGACATCGTAAGTTCCTTCAAGTCAACGTGCTGAGCTACGTGAAGTGCCGCAGAGGCGACTGCCATTAACTTACCGCACTTCAAAGACAACCACCCGCAGGTTATCTTAAGTTCTTGGGCGATGACATAGTCCTCGCTTATGTCCTTCCGCAGTTGCTCCACGTCGTCTATAGGCAGCGCAAGTCCGAGAAGCTTGGTGGCCAGCTTAATGGCTGAGTCTGCTACGGCGTCCGTGGTCTTACTTGCAAGGGCGGCCTCGTACCTTTTATGGAACTTCTTGACTTCCTCTTCCGACAGCTTATTAACCTGCTCATGGGTAAGTTCCTTGCCTATCATTTCTTTGCACTTCCCAGATGACACAAGGATGTTGAGTTGTTCCTTAAGGTTACTTTCGTCTAACTGCGCGGGGACTTCATCTAAGAGCTGCTCAATGTCCATATATGTTAATGGAATACGGAAACCTCAAAGAGAAGATCATTTTGGAATGTTGGTGCGTTTTTAGGTGCCGCATGTATTCGTGTAACTGTTCCTTGGATATCTCACCGCCGTAGTCGCTTAAGATGGTTTCCAGGTCAGACTTGCTCGGAGTGTAGAAGACAACTAGGGAGCCTATGTTTTCCCTGAAGGGCTTAGAGACACTGGTAAGCTGCTGGGAAAGCAACCAAACGCTGATATTGTCATGCCTACCGCTGAAGGCGAGCTTCACTAATTCGGAGGTGCGTCTTTTTACGTCGTCCCCACAGGCAATGTCATCCAATATGAGTAAAGTCTGCGTGTCCTTGGGGAATTGCTTGTGCCAAAACTTCAAATGCCTGGATAACTCGTTAGGGTCTAAGATATCTACGAAGAAGTCGTCATCTTTCACTCCTATGCCCGTCCAGGTGCGGTTATTCACGTAGGTGGGGCATAATAGCACAATATAGTCAAAGCGGTATCTAAAGGGTCCTAATAGCTGCTCCACCACGAACTGGGTCTTTCCGCAGCCGGTGGGTCCTACTATCAGAGCATTGCAGGGAATATGGTTCGGATCCATTATATATACGATGGACCCAGTGGACGCAGTAAGAAGGATTGCCGGCGACGCAAAAGATAAAAGAGACACCATAGAAATGCAAAGGGAGGAGATAGACCGGCTGAAAGAGCGCGTGCAGGAATTGTATGATGAAATGTGCGGTCTGAAGCGCGCGGAGAGGTTTGGTGCGCTTTTGACGATGGCCGGTTGGGCAAAAGAAAGCGTGCAGGACTTTATTAAGTATCCCTTATAATTATTATATAATGAAGTGTAAGGATTGCGACAGGGAGTTCAGTAGCAAACAGGCTTTGCAATATCACCAAAAAAAGAAGGTATGTTTTAAAGAGGTGGATAACGTCACCACCTGTGGCACTTGCAGCCGGCAGTTTAGCAGCAAACAGGCGCTGCGATATCACGTGGAAGGAAGGGTGTGTTTGAAGTCTAAGGAAAGACGCTGTGCTGATTGCAATCGGCTCTTTAGCACGCCCCAAATGTTGCAATACCACCAAGAAAATAGGGTGTGTTTAAAGGATGTGTGTGCGCGCTGCGGGGAGCTCTTAACCGACGCGTGGCATCAACATAGATGTCGTGGTAATTATGATTTGGATGTCGTATGCGAGGAGCATGGTGATATCGCTGCGAGATGTTGCCCAGCGGAAACCATAAGGAAGTTAACTCTTCGTAAGAAAGAAATAGACCAACGCTTTACGGAGTTTGACCGCGCCGAAGGTACGCGCTGGGAGAACGCAGAGTATTGGAGTGCGCCCTGTGACGCGTGTGGCGGCTTAAGGAAAGGAGATGATCATATCTGGCAGTGTTTGTGCCCGCAACATCGTCCCCGCGGTTTTAAGGAGTACTTGGATCGTTTTGATGATTGGCATGCCCAAAACATGGAGGTAAGGAAAGCCCGTAAGTAAAGTAGGTTTGCGCAAAGAGTCTCAAAATGCACTCTTATATTTATTAATATTCTTTGATTGTTTATTAAGAATAAAAGAAGAAACATTAATAAATATAAGGACCCCTTTTGTAGAAGGTATGCAGAACTCAATAAGAAAAGAAGAAACATTAATAAATATAAGGACCCCTTTTAAAGGTATATGCTAGCCTACGCAGCCGCCTTCTTAGGAGGATTCCTGATCGCCCTTTCAATATATGGACTGTATTACTTGCGAACTACCTGCCGACTGCATTACGCCCACTCCTGCACCGCGTAAAAAATACACCTGCCTTCATTGCGACAGGGTATTCTCCGAAGGATCCTTTGTGGGGCATTGGTGCTCCGCGGATCCTAAAGCGCAGCGGACTTTAGCAGACGCACTTAACTACAAAGAGGAGATGGAGTGACTCTTCTTTCAATGTCAAACTTCCATCGGCCATTTACCTTACCATAGCTGCGTAAGTGGGTGAATTCCTCGCCCTGAATTACGTACCGCACGCAATCCGGCGCCCAAAGGGAATATTCCTTGCCTTCTAAGTCTTTGAGGACTAACCGTAAACGGTCGATGTCTTCGAAGACGACGTAATTTTTTATTTCGTATGCTTTACCGTGGGCAAGATCACGCCAGTGAGCCAAGTTGAGCTTCATTATACCTATGGAATATCTTTAGGTGTGTTTTCAAAGTGGCGTAGGACTTAAACCGCTTCACACAGCCCCTACAGGGAATACGAATGCCATCCGCGTAATCCATCAAGGCACGGCAGATAATGTCGTAATCGTTGCTAACCATCGTTAGGTAACCATTTACGTCAAGCTGCGAGATTTTCTTAGATTGCTTCGCGGATAAGACGCCGTTTCCTTTTGGGGTTTTCAACTCGATACACAACCCGCGGTATTTCTTATGCGCATTTAGGATTAAGAGGTCGGGTTGACCGGCTTGGTAGCCTTTTCGCCAGCAGGTTATTCGTTTGCTGTCTGAATCTTGAAGCTCGCCAAGACCCGGCGCTATGATGAAATCGGGGTAAAACCTACGTATGTAGTCGACGACCTTCGCGTGTAGGTCGGCTTCGTTTTCGATCTTAAATACTAACTTGTTTGGACCGTCAAACCGCCTTTCTATCGCATATTTACCCGTTTTCCTTAGCGCGGGTAGGACTTCTTCGAAGACCCAATCACGAAACTCCACAGCTTTGGGTAGTTTGGAGCTAAATATCAGTTCGTACAAACCAGGTTCGGATATAAACACGGCATTTGGTTGCGTAGTAAAGGAGCGGTGATTCGCAGCCCCTTGTAGATCAACCCATTTTTTCTGGTATTTCTCAGATACGTGTGCTCTAATTGCATCTCTAGGGCGCTCATAGCCCAACGCCAAAGCCACCTCCTTTGCTTTGAAGTACAAAGTTTCGCCTTGCACTATGCATTGCAGTTTGGTGTCGTTGTTTTCAAATACGCGAAGCATCGTATATTTAAGAAATATTTTAACATTAATATGCAACGCTCTTTAGCTGATTCATTTCTACGCTCAGTTGCGCGTCAGACACCACGAATACGTAGCAGTTTATTTTATCACCGTCGCCCGCGGAGGCATTCTTGGTGCGTTTGATCTCCAATGTTATACCATCCTGCGTATTTACTAGACGTAAACCCTGGCCATGTAGGTCTTCGTCGTTAATGGTGCGCATGTCAATCCACAGCGCATACTTATCCTTAAAGAATTCCTCGGGGCTAATTTGGTCGCCAAACTTGCGCATGGCCTCTCTGTACACGTCTGCGGGCTTTATCCCCTGGGAGTAGACCTTGTTTGGAACGCCGTTTATGTTGACCCCTACGTTAGTAATGTTGGGGTTGTGGAACGCTTCGGAGTCGCGCTTACCGGCCTCGTAGGGTTTGGCAAACACCAACATCAACCCCGTAAGACTTCTTCGGGGGAGGTTAATACTTTGGTTAATAACCTCATCCGTCTTATCCAGGAAGCTGAACGTCTTATACATCACTACGTGGTCGTAAAGGAATGCCTTTCCGGCACTGTATTCCATGCCAGCGCTACGGGCCAGTTCTTCGCTGTACACCGTTTCGTACTGCAGCTCTAAGTTGGTAATAGAGTATGGGGTTGTCGTGGTAAGTGCACTGCTTAGCCCACCAATGATGTTATTAGCATCTGCTAAAGTTACTTCAAACTGTAGCTCGGATAACTGTCTTGGGTAATACACACCGTGATTCGTAATCACTTCAAAGTCCAGTGGTATGACATACTTACTACCATAGGCGGTCTTTATTCGCTTTGCGTCTGCCACTGCGGTTTCTCCGCTGCCGTCAGTAGGTTGCGTTTTCGTAGGTGTGCGGACCTTACGTAGAATGACACTACCAATTCCTTGTTCTATCCTTTGCGCGCGGTCAAATGCTGTTAACCATAGATCCTTATAGGTGGTATACAGATCGTACCTATTCAAATCTAATAGCGATTCCCCGGCGAACTTTACGCGCATCTTAGAAACAATGTTGCGACCCACGTTGTTAACGATAATCCTTTCATCTGTGGGGCTTGACTGTACCGCTAGGTCGAACCTTAAAGCCAAGGTACCGGGTACTAGGACTAGGTTATCCGTTAGGCGGGGCACGCCTACGTACAGGGTTTCCCCTGGCTTAGCGCTAGAAGGTGTGAATGTGGCCCGGTGAAAGGTGCGTTCTGCTTTCAGTCCGCCAACCTGCTTAGGTAATACGTTGGGATTTAACTTTGAGCTTATCATATATAATGGAAGTAGAAGGAACGGATTTTGACCCCCTTACCGAAGAAGGTCAAGTTGACATTAACGACGATGAGTATGAGTCTTTGCTTCCTGATGACAACGTGGATAAACGAGGCCTCTTTAGTAAGTTACTCGACAGGTATGGCAGTAGATTCCGCGATGCTATGCGCTCCTTAAGGGAAAAGTATAAGTCCAAGAATCCATACAAGCCTATTCCGGAATATCTACAAATGGACGACTTGGTCCCTGAAGCCCCCGACGCCCAATGGCTTCAAAGAGTCCAAGAACAAATGGACGAATCCATAGGCAAAGACCAGCCGGACGACTTCGATAGGCTAAGGGAGTTATTGCCCGATTGGGATCCTAAGAAAGCAATAATGGTGTTTGATGAAGATGAGGAATATGGTAAAGAAATCATCCTTGGTAGGCTTCCGAAAAGCGGCTCTAAGATTTACTTGATTAGAGATGAAAGGGGAAGATTCTTTCCCGACCCCAAGATTCCCAAAACGTTGAAAAAGGCCATTGGAAGTCCTAACTTAGCAATACAGGAGCAAATGTCTGAGGAGCAGATAAACGTCGGCAGGCAAAGGTTCTTTGGCGCCCTTGCGCGACTGCCGCCCGAAGCAGGTGGAAAGAGCGAAGACCAAAAAGTCATGCAACTTCAAGACGCAAGGGAAGATATCAGAAACCTAACTGCGGAAATAGAAAGGCAAAATGAGGAAATATCCGACCTGGAGCAGGGAAAAATAGCAGAAGTAGCCTCCCTTAGAAGGGAAAAGAACGCCGAAATAGCCCGCCTCGTAGATAGGATCAAGGACTTAACGTATGAACGCGGGGGAGACGCGCGAGAATTAACTAGGGAATTACAAGCCGTAAAAGAGGAAAGAGACGTAATGAATGGAAGATATGCAGCCCTCATGGAAAGGCTCGACGAAGCTAAGGCAGACCGAAGGGGAACATTTCAGGCCCTTCAGGACGCCATAAGAGGCTTGGACGAAAGGGACGAAGAACTCATGGAGTCCTCCAACACCCTGCTTAGAGTCGAGCAACACAGAATGCAGTTGTTGGATGAAGTCGCCCATAAAGATGAGCAAATCCGACAATTAAGTGGCGCCGTCGAAGACTTAGAGCACCACGCCAACACACAACGGGAAATAATAGCTGAGCAAGCGCGCCCCGAAGAAGAGCGGGTAGCTGCGCAAAGGGAATTGGAGGAAACCCTGGAAAGGCTTGAGGAGGCAAGGACGAGGCTTGCTACCGCAGAGCGGCAGAGGGGGGCCACCACTACTAAACAAAAAGTAAAGACGGTAATGAAGTACCTCTTAAAAATTGGCGTGCCGTTGGCATTTGCGGGCGGTATTGCTGGTGCGGTGGTTGCTATTATGGATGCAATTAGCGCCGTAGGTGCGAAGGCAAAGGCGCTGGGTAAAAAAATAGGCGGCGACCTAGCCAAGGTGGGTAAGGAAATGGGTGCAGGGCTGGCTAAGGTAACTACGGGACTTGCGGCAGGGTTAACGGCGCTGGGTAAAAAAATGGCAGCAAGCATTCCGGGCTTGCTTGGCAGCACCTTAGGTTTGGTACTAAAGACCGGCGGCGAACTGTTGAAGTTCGTGGGGAATAACATTTGGTTGTTAGTAGTAGCTATCGGCGTGGTATTCCTGAAGAAGATGCGGGGTTAGCCTTATCCTCGTGTATTACTGGTGGTTTATCGTCGTCGGGCGCCCGAGGCATCCTCGACTGGGGATAAGTA
Source organism: Actinia tenebrosa (assembly GCF_029948245.1). Classification (NCBI taxonomy): domain Eukaryota; kingdom Metazoa; phylum Cnidaria; class Anthozoa; order Actiniaria; family Actiniidae; genus Actinia; species Actinia tenebrosa. Next base: position 9,795,550 of record NW_028292570.1, read on the forward strand.
AAGATGGTATTCGCGCCGCCTTGATAATGCGGAACTAGCGGCAGCACACTCATGGTGCTAATGGGCTTGTGATTCCAAGTAGCATCCGTTGGAGGATTTTTTGCCGGGGCGGCATTTATCCGAAGGTAGGCAACGTCGTTGGGGAGAACTTGTAACTTCGCATATTGACAATTGGCTATCATATGAAAAGTTACCGGCGTTAAGTCTTCTACAGTCGGCGGTGGAGGTTCCGACGAGAAATGAACTGGGTTCCTATTATTATCTTTTTTTCTGTAAGGTAGTAATGGGCGGTCATTCTCATCAACGATCCTAAACCCGACATTACACGAATACCCCGTCGAAATGCTAATGGTACACATGATCAATCCCAGGCCCCCAACCTTCACCCACAGCCCGGTGTCATACCATTGCTGTTCTAAGTAGTCCTTCTCCTCCAGGTAATGGAGAAACCAATCTTCCTTCGCGTGTGGGTTCATATATTTAAAGACTAATCACCGTAAGAGTGCTAATGGTCTTGTGATTATAGGCTGTATCTCTCTGATTTTCTATGCTATTTATGCAAACGCTCCCGGTGTCATCTACACGCATTTGCAGCTTTACCTTCCCATGGCAATCGGCGACCATGTGGAAAGTCCAAACCGATAGATTTTCGGCGCTGCCGGGGTTGGGCTCTACGGAGAAATGCGCAGGCTCCCTGTTGTTCGTCTTCGCGCGCATAGGCTGCAGTATGCCATTCTCATCCAGGAAGCGAAAGCCCACGTTGGCGTGACTACTCGTGCCAATGCAAATACTACAAAGGATTAACTTCTTTCCCGAGTAGTTCAAATTCACGGACATGCCCGTGACATCAACCCAAGCTGCTTGGTTGTATTTTTTCTCACCTGTGTAAGTCGTATAGACACAATCTACTCCAGCTACGTAGGGGTTGTTCATCGCCATATATAATAGCTCAGACCAACACCCGCGACTGTTAAGCCGGCTTTTAATAAGTTATGGTCATATTCCTCCTCCTTTTTAGGCGCTCGGTGTGGTTCTTTCTTAGGCGCTTGCGTATGGTGCACTTTCTTAGGTGGTTGCGTATGGTGCATTTTTTTAGGCTGTTCAACAAAGTGCCTTCTAAGAGTGTCAGAGTTCACGTCATTCACCCCAAACTTCATATCCTTAGTAGCTCGCTGCAGCTTGTTGTTGTATCCTACTACAGAGCCAGTATTTATAGATAAATTACTAGGCATTAACCAACAACCCGGGGCTACTGCATAGTCCAGTCGGGCCTTAGAATTTTGTATAGCTAGTTGGTAACGCTGTACGCCCTTGCTAATGTCGCCCTCCAAGATTGAACTTTCGAATAAGATCAAGGCTTCGGCTCGCGTCTCTTCTGCGGCGCCGGTATTCCCCACTATACTCGATCGGGTGTTTACTTGGGCTCCAAGGATAGAATACACGTAAGCTTCTATGCTGCGGTTCAAACGGGCAAGGCCGGCTTTGGTTAGTCCTTTACCTTCTGGGGGTATGAAATTAAAGTATTGCTTCGTTTGCTCGTCGTTGGTAATCTTGATAATCAGTGGATTAGCCCCGGCATACTTACCACCCTCGTCTTTGAACAAAGGTCCATCGCGAACTTTGCTTGGTATCTTTAACTGGACCCTCCAACCACCACCACTCATTCTTCAAACGATAGTGGGTTTCTGGGTGGGAAGCCATGGTCCATTGTAAATTCAACGCGTGGACTTCCTTATCACTTAGCTCGTGCCCACCAATCCCCCAATAAGCCCAAATATGTCCCAAACCATCGTTAGCGCCCGTAGTGCATCGGAAATCCTTCCCTACAACACCAAACTCCTTACAAAGTCTATCATAAGCCGGCACGCTGTATTTGTTATCTCTAGGATAAAACGCAGCATCTCCCGGCAGCGCAATAACACCCATCTCATGCAGTATTCTTCGGACGGTAAAGTGGAAGTGAAACATAAATATCGAATTCTTCATCAACTTCGCACTTACACCGCAGCCGCTGGTGGCACACCAAACCGCAAAGTTTAGTTGCTGCGGCCAATAACGCATGTTAGGACCACTTAACCATTCGTGGGCTTCTTTCGCCGTGGTATGATTAATGGGTACGTCTTTGAAGATATCTCGCACCTTTAACGGAAAGGAATGATTGTTAGAGATCCGCATGTTCAACGTTAAGTCCAGGCTTGGGTGTTTATCGAATGACACCGCGGGTATCGGATAAGTACTGGTACCCAGCAATAATTCCTTTGACCAACCTTGCACGGGTTTAGGCTTAGGATGCTTCAGCTGAGAGTCTATCTGATTGACCAGCGTAGGTTTCAAATCCTCATTGCTGTACATCCTAGAGCCGTTATAGTAAATCCCATCAGGCCTCCTTTCGAACTTACTAGGGTCTGCATGCGGAAACATCTTCCTGAAGGCCCTCCAGTTCCAGTAATCCCGGTTGTCGTGATGTGGCTGCTCCTCAATATCATTCCCAAAAGCGTCGTACATTAGTATATATAATGGATGTTATACCATCAGCACCTAAGTTGTACCCAGATGTTTCCTATACTACACCTAACGAACTAAACGGCGAAAACTTTCGTCTGAATAAAGCAAACTTAATCCTGGCTTACTTGGAAGGGCAGACAAAACACTACGAAAAAGTCCGAAAAAAGTACGTCAGAGCCCGGAGTACGCTACATAAGATTGCGATAACTTCAGGATCCATATCTGTCGTGTTAACGGGCTCCGGCGTTGCTACTTCGCTTACTGGGCCGGGAATAATCGTTGGAGTTCCTTTGGCCGGCGTTGGGGCAACCTGTGGTATTATTTCTGCTGTTGCTACGGGTATTATGAAAAAGCTATCCACGAAAATATCCAAGCATGACACGACAATAGCTCTGTCTAGGGCTAAAGTAAATACTATTACCGACCTTGTCTCAAAGGCTTTGCGTGACAGAAAGATAGACGACGTAGAATTCTCGCTTATCTTAGCCGAAGAAGACAAATACGAGAAACTAAAGACGGACATAAGGAATAAAAAAACAGTCGTAAAAGATCTTTCCGAGGAATCTCGCAAAAAGATCTATCAAGAAGCGAAAGAAGAGCTTCAAAGAAAGCTTGCTCAGTAAACATCTGCTTCGAAAAGAGCGTGACGGGATTCTATTTACATATCGAACGTCAGTCTAGAAATTATGCGTAATCTTATGCCATAAGATTTATGCTAATTCCACTATCTTCTTGGAATCCAACTCAAGAGGGGGTGGTTGGGGTCTATTTTGTAAAATATTTCGTAAATTACGTCAGGATAATAAGGAATATCCTTATCCAGCCGACAAAACATCCACTCGGCTCTGCTCATATCAGAAACTTCGGGAATAGAGTTACCGGTAATTTCAGACAAAAGATAGGGAATAGCTTTGTAATATTTCCCTAGTTTTAATTTTTTCAGCGTTTTCCGTAGACTTTGCGGGGTTGGCTCTTCTAAATGGTCTATGATTTTCTTCTTTACTTCGTCGCTTAAATATACCGGATGTAAACCTTGGATATGACTCATCCAGTCCCTGAAGTATTTTATTCTCTTATATGGCGTTTTCTTACGACCTCCATTGGCGTAATACTGCTCTCTGGTAGCATTTGGTACGGCATTACGAATATTCTTACCACATTCGTAACACTGTGCTGACGTGTCGTCTTCTATTTGCATTTTCTTACCACAACACCAGAAACCCTTGGGCTTAGGTACGATAACTTTAGGTCTTAGACAAATTATGCAAAAGTCGTTAACGAACTTCTTACATTCTTCGCACTCCATATATAGACTAACATATTTAAGTGCGCTGTTGCCCTCAACCACACTTGGAGTGGGGGTCGTCCGTAGGTGGATTTTTGACGCGGGTCTTACCCCGTGTTGAGATTGCGCTGGAACCCCCATTCCCTATACTACTTAGAGACCTATTTCTTTAACACCTTGGACAATTATTCACATGTCTCTATCATTGCAAGCTCACCGTTCGACTCGCTTCGATGCAAAGGCACAGCTACCCTTCAAGATGGCGCAGGGAACTGTGAAGGGGACTATTACGACAAATTATCTATAATCATTCATGTATTTTGCTATTTTAGAAATTGAAATAATATCCTTTTTGATTATTTGAAGAAGAAAAAAACGCATTCTTCTAGTACTACTCGTCTCAGTAGACCGAGGCAGCTGGAGTTTTTTAATGGCCTTCGTAGCGTCTGTTATGTTATCCAGAAGTACATTTCAAATCGGCCACGTGATGCCAATGTTGTACCACGTGGACAAGTTTTTTACACCACGTGATTAAAACTTGACTGAATTTTGATCACGTGGTGTAAAAAACTTGTCCACGTGGTACAACATTGGCATCACGTGGCCGATTTGAAATGTACTTCTGGATCACATAAAAGACGCTACGAACGCGATAAAAAAAGCACAACTGCCTCGGTCTACTGGGTAGAGTAGTATACAGTGCTTAATTAATTTTTTGTTTTTGGTTGTTATAGAGTAAACACAAAAGAAATAAACCTCTTCGGCTTGGGGTAATATTTTGCCATTTCAGACCACGTGTCATTCCCTTGAGAAGATTCTTTGTTTGAGCTGTATATATATTCATGTGTCTTCTCATCTGCAACCGAGCGCAAACCTTAAACAAAGAAATGATTCTCAAGGGAATGACACGTGGTCTGAAATGGGAAATCACGTCAGAGCCGAATAGGTCTATTGCGTGCAGGAGTTGTTAAAAAAAGAATAACGTGCAACATAAATTCCTGAAACCCCCCTTTCCCGAATTATCTAATGGTCCTTCCTCCCTAAGGTGAAAGTGGTCGCCTCAACAATACAATCCAGGTTCAATAGACCCTTTTCGAGTTCCAAATTACCGCTGTGTTTCTTGATTACAGTCACATTTACTCAGTCTTAGGCCCCGTCCACACTTATCCGGAAATTTTTGTATCCGCCAATTTGTTTTTACAAATACGGGTTGCGTCCACACGTGTCCGCAAATTTTTGTGACCGTATCCGCAAATTCTACGAAAACGGACACGTGTGAACGGTGAAAACGATTCGAATACGCTGCGTGTGGACGCAAACATTTTCGTATCCGCAAAAAAAAAAAAAAAATTGCGGATACAAAATTTTTCGGATACGTGTGGACGGGGCCTTAGCCTCAAATCAGTGTTTAAATATTCACAAATACTGACAGTAAAGTAAAGAATGCACAACTTCAACAATACAAACGCTTTGAAACTTGACGGACCTTGACTGGAACATGTGAATATTCTTCACAAAATCGAGGCTAAGCCTGAGTAAATGAGTCTGTAATCAAGAAACACAGCGGTAATTTGGAACTCGAAAAGGGTCTATTCCTGGACTTAGTGTTGTATGTGGGTAGAGTTGTTTCTAGTTTCTCTCCTGTGCTTCGAGGGTTTTTCCCGCTTTCCCTCCCTCCACAAAAATCATCTTCTAAATTCCTATTCAATCATGGAATGAGGGCCACAAGTTTTGTTAGCCACTGGCTATTAAATGCTACCCCTGTAAAACAAATCCTGATTATTCGTTTATTTTAAAGGGGCGCTTGGATGAAAACGCCCCAATTTTTCAAAGTCCAAATAATTGAAGTATATGAGGATAATATGACTCAATTACGATTATGTAAATCAGATTAGTAAAAATTTTCGCCTGCGAGCCACTTGCAGTTGAGATGTTTTGGGTTAACAGCAAAAAGAACAATAGGGTTGAGTAAATGAAGTCATTTACTCACAATTTAGTTGCTCAATAAAACTGATAATTTTTTCCCCTCACTTTTGACTGTCAAGAAATATGTTGCTTGGCTATTATTTGGGCCATATACATAGGTTTACCCAAGTTTAAAGTCATTTCCAATTTTCATCGATTTTCATCCAATTGCCCCTTTAAATAACACCACTGATTTCTAATTCTGGACTTTTCTTTCCTTCAAACTGTTCTCTATACAACAGCGACACAAAATCACAAACGCCATCAGCTTAGAGGCAACAATACACAGTACAGAGCACGGCACGTACAGTGGAAGTGTTTTAGGTTTCTTGGGACTTGGTTACCAAGATCAGTTTTCAATGCGTATTCCTACATGGTACCATTGTCATCATCACCATGGCACCCATCATATCAACTACAACAAATATTAGTACCTACATTAACGAAGAAATAGAAAACGCGCGCGCTTGCTGTGTGCAGTCATAAAGCACACAGGGGTTGGCAGAACACGAGAGAAGTGTTAGGAGAAGCACGACGCGTAGTGGAGTGCTTCTCGACACTTCTCGAGTGTTCTGTCAATCCCCAAGTGCTTTATAACTCCACACAGCACAGCAAGCAAGTTTTTTATTTCTTTTATAAAATACGAATTTAAATAGCCGTTATGTTAGGTAGGAATGACGCAAGTGAAAGTGCGCGCGAGTGCTGTGTGCTCTTATAAAGCATGCGCTTCCAACCAATCAGAACGCGAGGTTTATAACAGTTATTTTATGAAATTTCTTCGTAGCTTATAATAGTGTCACCATATATCCTTAAAACAAATCACCTTTTGAGCGCTAGCCATCACGTGGTATAAAACGTGTTGGAAAATGTTACGGTCACCAAGTAGTTCAGACATTGTTCTCGGATTTCCGTACGAATGTACTGACTTTTAAACATATATTCTCATCTTTGCATCATAATTACCGCGACCAAACATCTATTTCACCCTGTCCTGCTCTCAGTCTGACTTCTAGCTCAGCTGGTAGAGCATCGGTAGTACAATTCCGAAGGGCGTGGGTTCGATTCCCAGCGAGGTCGGAAATTAATTTTTCCGAATTTATTTCCAAGGGTCTTTCGCCCGGAATAACCTCGTTCCTAAGCACTATAACTTATCTATATTTCTATATCTTCATGTATTTCATAAGTGCTACGCGGTCCACATATATTCTGACTTTTAAACAAATTATTTACTCGGTTTGTTTAGTTAGATCTCTAAATACGCAAGCAAAATATCATTTCTCTAACTTTATCAAGCTTTTCTTACTGCTGTTTAGGAAAGTAACTAAAGACATCGATATGAATTGTCTTTTTAAATTCAGTGAGTTTGTATGGGAATCCGAGAACGATTTCCGACCTTTTTGGTGACCGTAACAGCTATTGCTCAAAAGGTCAATTACTAGCTTTGTAGTGCTTTACAGTGCGACGAACCTTACCTTGGCCACTCAACTTATTGTTTTGCTAGTTAGCCAACTAGACAGCACGAATTTGTGCATCTACACGTGAACACGCTCAGCGTTACCGCAAATATATAAAAAACAATTCTTGCTCTTTGCAACAAAAACCCGAATAAATGGCTATGAATTTGCGTAGGTGATACTTATTTTGGTCCCTTTGCTGGCTAACACTAGACACTTTCGTAAAAAGTCTTTTAATAGACAACGCGCACGAATCTCTAGCACAAAGCATGATGGGAAATCGAGTACTTACGGGTTTTTAGCTCCGGCAACAATTCCTCTGACAATTTTTCCTTCGACAATTCCTATGAACAGTAAGCATTTCAACAGACGAAAATAAGAGTAATTTTTTTGTGATAATTCTATTCACCATTTTCCATACATCGGTTCACTGGTCAAACACAAAGCATTCAGTCGAGGTTGCAAGGTTCAAATTTGAATAACCCTTTGAAAGTACCTTGGCGCCTCTCTTGAGCGCTTTATGTTTGATCAGTGAACATATGTATGGAAAAATGGTGAATTGATTTCCTTGTTCTAATCATAGTTAATAGAGGGGAATGGTTAGCAAACCTATTGTTATCAGGTCTTTGTTCGCTTTTGATGTTGAACCGGTCTTGACCATGCACGATGTTTGATTTATGCTCATCAATAAATTGCAAAATAAGTAAACATAAACTTAGTCTATGGGATTGTTGTAAGGAATATTCAAATATCTCTTAAAAATCTTTAAGTATTTTGAACTAGCAGTCAAAAGAAAGATTTTGGTCTGTTCACTCAGCCATTGCCAACAATGGTAAAAAAAATGGTAAAACAAAGGATTGTGCACGGTCACGCTTGAAAAAAACGAACAAAGACCTATAACAAAAGAGTTTTCCTAACCATTCCCCTCTATTAGCTATGTTCTGATTTGTGTAGTACTCGGTTTCCCATCATGCTTTTTGCTAAAGATTCGTGCTCGTTTACATTCCCTATTGGTGGAAACACTTAGCGGCATTGGTAAAAAATAAGTTTGGTGGCCATGGCCACAGTTAGGCGTGTCGCACTGTAAGTATTCAGTTATCAACTATTTAGTTGTAAAATTGTTCGATTTCACGTTACGTCATCTGGTGGACTTCTCATTAGCGCGTTTTGTAACTGTCAACCAGTATGGCCGCCATGTCTTTGTCTTCTGATCCTCTTAGGAATGGTTAAAATGCTTAATCAATTTCCTCCAGTTTTAAACACTACTTAAAAAACTCATTAATAATTCATGAAGGAAACACAATAGTAATCATGACCGTGAAGGAGGCTTTATATCAGATATGGATTCGTCTTCATTTGCATAAACTTAACTTGGATTTTCTCTATCAAACTTGGTTCATTTCGTAAAGAATTCAGTACAATATGAGAACTTACATCATGAGTTTTTTAAGCCGTTTAATAAACTCGCAGATCGTGTTTTATCGGGTCTAAAACCACTCGGCTGCGCCTTGTGTTTTGTACCCGATAAAACACTCCTGTTCGTTTATTTAACACTGTTCCTAGAACTGAGTAGACCTACAAAAACTTTGAACTAATTTCTACGATTTTGTTTACTCATGGATATATCCATGGTATGGTTAACCAATTTCCTCCAGTTGTCCGTGGTATGTCCTGATATTTACCACGACTCACGAGGCGTGGCCGAGGCGAAAAAAACTAGTATAGGAAATCGCACGATCTTGAGTACAATTCGGAATTTATAGGTAATTCTTAGTTATTAGTTATTCTTACCAATTAGGTACGAGTGATGTTTTGAAAGTTTTCGAAATTGGACGAACCTTTTGGCGAGTTCAATTTGAGAACTTTCAAAATATAACGAGTATCTATAAATTCCGAATTGTACGAGAAGATTGTGCGATTTTTTGTTTATAATACACTCAACAAAATTGAGCAACTTTATTTGGGATTGAATTGTACTCCTCTTGTGCAATCAGAATCGAGTAATTTTGTAGAGTGTATTATAAGAAAGAAAAGCAGTTTCAAACGCGCACGTGATTTGCTGACGTAATTTATCGGCAAGCCCTTCTATTTCCCCCGGATCTAGACCAATCAAAAAGCGAGAAAATCCTATTCCTCCGGATCTAGACCAATCAAAAAGCGAGAAAATCCTATTCCCCCGGATCTAGACCAAGAGTTTGCCTAATGGTCGTGGGTCGTGGGTCATGGGTACAAAGTCGTGGGTCGTGGGTACGAAGTCGTGGGTCGTGGGTACGAAGTCGTGGGTTCCATTTTTTTTCCAAATTTCCAAATTTATCATTTCTTCACTATTCTTCTAAAACGAGATTGTGTAGCTTTCTTCCTGTAAATTCGCGAACTCGACTCGAAGTATTAACGTAAAGCTTATAGCTTTTTGTCTCTATTATTAGTTTATAGGTTTTTTATGGGTTTAAATATCGACTCTACTATGCAAAGTGGTTCTCAGTAAGGTGGTTCTCAAAACTGCGCAAGCTCCCCGCGTTATAACTCAGGGTTTTTCCTTTTTTTGAAAAGGCAAACCAAGCTCTGAACCAGGATTAACCGGTAACGTCTATAAAATCCCCAAACTTTGCTGTCCTCAAAATTAGCTAGTCAAGCAAATCTTGACCTCTTGGGTCACATATTTCTTGTTTGTCATTGGTAGTTGTTAAAAGCAAATATTTTGAGTTTTGGCTTGATAATAGAAAACGAAAGGAGCATCTTATCAGATATTTCCATAAACTTTACACCAACAATTAGAAGCAAAAATAGACTATGTGAAAAGCGATCGAATTAGAAGTGTGTTGAGAATGATTCGAAATTCAAAAAAGTTTTTGTAATGTCCACACAGCGTAAGCAAAGCAGAGTAAAATATTTCAATCTATGGCATAGCTAGGCTCTTTCCAGTCGCACCCAATACGAAAAGATACTAGATCTCTCGTATACATTAAGACATGAAATTAAAATTTGGTTCCAATAAAACTGAATAAAAGGTTTGAGACTGGTGATGAAGATGAAGATGGAGACACGTGTTGGAATCTCCTAAACCGGTGATTATTCATTTCATGTAGTTGGTGGACATGATTTTTAGAGAGCTGACTCTATTGGAATTTCTACTTTCCTTATAATTTAGGTATAGACCCGCAAAATCAAGAATAAAACATCGTTTTGATTATACTTACATCAAATCGGTTCTTCTCTAAGTTACTAAATATAACTTCTTTGACCTTCTTGGTATTTAAGCCCAACTGATACGCTGCCGCTGCATAAAAGCAGTCCCTATCAACCTTGGAGTCGTAGGTAACGGTAAACCCCGCACTTTCGAGTCGTTTACTCAGGATTTCCATACTAACACAGAAAACTACTAAGAAATAGTGAAACGAGCTTTCTCGCAACGACAAAAAACATAGAACGAGGAGAAACGCGATGCCGAAAACGCGAATTTGCTGTCCATCAACTTCACACGTTTGCAGCGGCTTGTCGCTCCAGTTTCTAGGTAACATCTTGATAAAGTCCATTGAAGACTCCTCGTTGAAGCGAGACAAGGTTGACTAGTTGTTGTTTTTTTCTCTTTTTCTTTTTTTTTTTCTTTTTTTTTTTTTTTTTTTTTCCCGCCAAATTTATGTTTGAACAGCAAGGCCAATATAAATGAAATGTAAGAAAGTGCTAAAAGGTTTTCCAGGCCACCAATTTTGGTGTATTTTTATAACACTGTCACAACTGTCACACACTTGCACAACCCACAATTACACCGAATTTATAGGAACAAAGCCACACGATTTCGTTTTGGAAGTATAGTGATAAATTTAAATTTATAAATGATAAATTTGGAAAAAAATTGGAACCCACGACTTCGTACCCACGACCCACGACTTTGTACCCACGACCCACGACTTCGTACCCACGACCCACGACCCACGACCATTAGGCAAACTCCTAGACCAATAAAAGAGCGAGAAAATTCACAAATGCGGTGACAACTCTATTAATTTCTTTTGTTTTGTTTCATAGATATATAACGTGTTTTCTTCTTTTTCTAAATTATATGTAACTATATTAATATATTATTATTATTTAACTGTAAAATATATCCATTTTAACTCGGGTTTTAAACCAAATATCTTGTAAAGCATCTTTTGCATTCTGTGCATACCACTCTACATTCAATATTATAACTGTGATGTCATTTTAAATATTCATTAAACAATACATTATAAAATAATTGGGATACTACGCGCGCTATGATTGGTCGAAAACCATGTTTGATGAGAGTGTCAAAACATGCTACCGTCATTTTTAATCTATCGCGCGCGCTCATTGGTCAGTTTGAATAAGGCGGCACGTAGGGAGAATTTACTTAGACTTTGCTTTTTTTCGATCTTTTCGCGCGTTTGTTATTTTATAAAACAAATCAAAAACAGTTTACTGTGTTTGATACTCTGATCAAAACACTTGGGATGTTGGGAGAACACTCGAGAAGCTGGAAACCACTCCGCTACGCGTCGTGGTTTCCTACGCTCCTCTCGTGTTCTCTCAACATCCCGCGTGTTTTGATCAGAGTATCAAACACGGAAAACCGTTTTTGATCTGTTAAATAAATAATAATGAGAAATAACAGTGGATTCCATGGAGGGGCTCATCTTTCATTGGACTCCAATTGGAATTTAGAACTTTATAATACACGCAACAAAGTTACTCCATTCTGATTGGACAAGAGGAGTACAATAAAATCCCAAATTGTGCTCTGTAGAGTCCCAATTTAGTTTCTCAATGATGTTGAGTGTATTATAAACAAAAAATCGCACAATCTTCTAGTACAATTCTGAATTTATAGATACTCGTGATGTTTTGAAGGTTCTCAAATTGGACTTGTCTAAAGGCTCGTCCAGTTTTGAAAACTTTCAAAACATCACTCGTACCTATAAATTCCGAATTGTACTCGAGGTCGTGCGATTTCCTATACAAATTTTTTCGGAGGAAGGAAAACCGGAGAAAGTTGTTCTGTTATCCAATAAATTTATCCACTGGATAAGATTTATCCGTCGGATAGTGCAATCCACCCTTTTGATTATCGTACAACCCTCCTGCCAATGGCACGACAAGCACAATTAACGAACCTATCTTTCTAAAAGCATAATTTATTCCATCACAAATTTTCACAAATTTCTCAACTTTTGACTTTTTCATTTTTCCTTTTTCCTTTTTCCTTTTTCAAATTTTCATTTTTCCACTTTTAATTCTCCTTTTTCCATTTTTCCACTTTCCATTTTTCCACTTTGCCACTCTTAATTTCTCCACTTTCCATTTTTCCACTTTTCATTTCTCCACTCCCCATTCCCAGTTTTCATGAGTTCCAGTATTCATTTTTCCACTTTTCATGTTTCCACTATTCATTTTATTGACCACATACCATACTTATTTAACTTTATATATATATACTTCTGAATCACCAAGAGATGGGAAAGATACGGACAAGGATGACATTGATGACCTCAAGCTGACAGAAGATGAAGTCAAGCTCATGACTGCCAAGCATCGCCGTCCATACGTCCATGCCATAACCACTTAGAACACAGGAAGCCCAATTTTTGATTACTCAAAACACTAGACACTATATAGCTTATTTAACAGCTATTCGCCGAAGGCGAAGTGATTATTGATGGTTTTCAACCATTCCCAAGAGAATTAAATAACAAAAGACAAGGCGGCCATGTTGGAGGATATAACCAAGAGAATTCATTGACAAGTTTCTCCAACATGGCCGCCGTGAAAACTATCAATTGAAGGAATATTTAAAGAGCCGCAAGTCTTCGAGCCGCGAGTTAAATATTCACCATAATCACTGAGCCTGAGGTGAATAATTGTTTTAGCATAATTTAAAACTTGAATATCAGAGAAAAGTAGAAATTTAAGATTAAGTTTTAGTATTACTTCCGCTCTGGCAAACTTTGGAAAACCTCATAATCATCGCTCGAGCAGTGATTATCGTCTCAGAGTCACCGGTCTCTTGACCAATCACAGCACGAGGAACTCTATATTCAAGTCTTCAGAAAATATACTTAATTCAAATATGTCATGGTTGCGAACGCTGAGGACATGTTCATAATTTACTATAAACCAGAAACTTTTGCGTCTTGAAATATAATAATCTAGCACTCTATAATACTTACTCCAATCATAAGGATACAGGATAGGCCCTTAACGTGAGCAGTTGTGTTAAAAAGAACTTTGGAAATGAATTAAGAGCACCTCGATATTAATAAGAAGATAAAGTTTCAGATTTTACAGCGCTTCAAAGTTTACTTTCAAAATATACGTTTTCCCATACAAATCTATTCAAAATATTCAATTTGATAGAGTGCAAACAATATAACCGTGAAGCTTTAGTAATACTAAATAGCACAATTTTATGCAAATTCCATTGTTTTCTATTGTTTAATTAGCACTATTTTGTACTATTTAGTAATTAGTGTTTCACGGATTAATTGTTTGCACTCTATCACGAGATAAAACTTGGCCTCTTAACTAATATGGAGGTGCTCTTTTCATTTCTTGTATTTATTTTCGCACGACTGCTGGTATAGAGGCGTAAGGTCATGTCAGCCTCCTCTGCAGACTTCTTGCTAAGGTTTTTGTTAGTTTAGTTTTTGTTGCTGTTCGAGAGGAATGGGTATCCTATGGTGAAAACGAGGAAGACTAAGGCGAGCGGGTACTAGTCCAGCTCGCTCAACTTTCAGCAAACACAGGAAGCCCAGTATAGGGAAAGAGAGAAAAGAGCGAGAAGTGAGAAGAGAAACTTCTGCGGAGACAGGAGGCTAGGGTCATGGACCCTTAAGTAAAATTTACCTATTTATCATAGAAATACACCAAACATACATTTATAAACCCCAAAAACTTTATAATCTTTCCAAAAAAGAAAATGAACCAAAATATCTGAAAAAAGAATTTTTGAAAAACAAAAATATATATGAGTTTGAAAATATATTCCAAATAAATATAACTGAAACATTATTACATTGCAACTTCTTTAAAGGGAGCCACTTAGACCAGTTAGAGAACCAATTAAAATCTAGAATGAAAACAAACATCGTTCTGACCAATCACATGCGACAAGTTAATTGGAAATGAATTCATTCTCGCATGCAATTGGTCAGAATACGATGTTTAACATTTCAGATATTTAAGGTGTTACGGTTTCTTAGTTTGACTGTAAAATCTAGAATGAAAACAACGTAGGGTAGTCAAGCCAATTAGAAATCTAGACTGCATGAGAATGGTAATTTGACCCTGATGTTAGTCATGGGAGTAAAAAGATATCTTTGGCAGCTATTGTTTTCTGTTGGTTTCTGATTGGCTCCACTATCCAAAGTTGTAATGTATTGTTTTCATTCTACAATTTGATTGGTTCTCGCTGTCTAGGGGGCCCCGGTTATGGTAGTCTCACTCAACTGTGAAGTTATAAAAAAAATGACAGAAATTAGAATTTCTGAAGATGTTATTATGATATAATCAATATAATAAGTGTACGTTACCATTTTCCTAATAAAGAACATCTTGATTAATTAACTGTTACATGCAATTTGTTGAATAGCATTTGGTTACACATACTCTCCTTTGATTAGCTGAGAGCACTCGGCCATTCTTTAATAGTATGCGTGTGTTTAGGGAAAGCATGTTTCTTAGTGTGGAGGGCTGAGGAATTTGCAGTTTTTTTAGGAATAGTATAGCCTTCACCCTTTCAACCAGTAAAAAAAAAATCATGCATGACTCTCATATTCAGTCCACAAAAATTTTCAAATTGACACCCTCGGAAATGCAATTTCCAGAGTTTTGAGTGGCATTTGTGACATTTTACCATTGCCTCGGTCGTCTCGATAGTGGCCCAGCCCCCCCACCCCACCCATCCCCCTTCCAGTAAAAAATGTACCCTAGTACCCTAACTACCAACTGTTTTCGTACACAAAGTTTGTTTGCTTGTTTAAACAAAAAGCATATTCAATTTCGCTAGAGAAAATTAAAGTTTATGAAATCAGCTATTTCAAAAAAGGTTGAATACTGCATACTGAATCGTGCATTCCAAGACCAAAGTGCATTGTGGGTCTCGTTAATTGGAAATAAAAAGTAAATATACAGCAATTAACTCTCTACATGTAGTTAGTATATTGTTTCAGGTGGAATGCACTAAAAATAGAATAAATAATAATTATTAATCCTACTTTAGACAATGTCACTATGACCCACAATGCACTTGGGTCTTGGAATGCACTATTCAGTATGCAGTATTCAGTATTCAAGCTTTTTTTGAAATAGCTGAATACACATATAACCAGAATCAAATAGCTTGAGAGATTATCAAAAACAATTTTTGAAGCCTAAATTTTTGTTTCATGCCCCCGTCCCCCAAACGAAGGGAGACAACTAATAAAGGTTTTGTACCATCACGTGACGGCAGCCATGTTAGATGGCAGGAACAATACAATCGTTTTACATGAGAAAGAATTCAATTCCCAAGACCAAAGGGATTTTATTGTATTGCCATCCAACCACAGGCAGTCCAAGCTATATTATTGGCATGGGCAGGTGATGGTGCAAAACCTCTATACCTCTAACTATTCAGGATTTACAAACATTGAAGTCGGAAATCTTTCCTTAATCATTTAAATTGGCCAACCATCATTAAACAAAATATATTAAATAAGGCAGGAACCCTTATAGACCATGCTTTCTTTTTCAGACAAAAACATTTTATAAGAGTACAAAGTGACATTTGATTTCAGATAAAATCTGCACAAAAAAGTTTGCTTTATTTGAGAATAACATCATGAATGAGAGGTATTGTACTTCACATTATCTATTACCACACACATTTATGATACTAATCAACTTATATTAAATCACAAAATTACACCTACTTGCAAGAACGTTGACATACGAAAATAGAACATTTGTAATTTAGTGAGAAAGGAATACATTAAAAGACAAAGGAAAAAGTTCAGCTTCAGTGATCTTCTTTAATGTTTTTTAATATAATTCCTATCCCACTAAATCACTAATGTTCTATTTTCGTATGTCTTGCAAGTTGGTGTATGTGGTGTGCATTTAGACATCTTTGTTAAAAACTATATTCATATCCTTAACCACTTTCCTACCATGGCCCTGTACACCTATTTCAAAACGACATCTATTCTTAGTTTTCACCTACGTTTCAAAAGCGTAAATTCGCATTATCATGAAATAAAAATTTCATAATTTTGTAAAGCGGTCCAAAGTACATATTCTGGCCAAATTCTAAGGCTGTAAAGCATTTCGTTGCGGAACTATAGGCGAGTAAACATGACATAATTTTTGGTTAAAATGTATGGAGCGGCCATCTTGGTGTTTCAAGTTGGTACACCATCGTGGCGGACGAAACTCCAAAGGCTTAAAATGATGGAATATTTAATATATTTGACTACATTTCACTTAAATATACTTTGAATAGATATTTTAAACGTGCTTAAGGGAAAATCTTTCAACTAGAGTAAATTATTTTTATATTTTCATCGCTATTTAGCTAGACGTGACGGTATTGCGTGACACAAACTCAGCCTTCATAACTCGGGACTTATAACACTGATTTCTAAAGCATACTTGAGAAATGCCTTTATACGATCTATAGTTTACATTTTGATGTTTTGATGACGTCATGTGAAAACCGGCAATAGGTCTATTTTACTGTACTGAAGGTAAATTTGATTAACTTATTCAAGAAAGTAATCGCTAACGAAGCGATGCCGGCGCCGCTTGGCACGGATAGTGCAGCGGTAAATACTCATATCCTACAGCTGATTCAAACCAGAAAGACCGTTGGTTGGAAAGGACGGTTACTTTTAAGATAAGTGAGCCCTATTTAGTATCTGATATTTAAAAACAAACATATTAAGTACAAACAAGTGTGCAACATAAATATCACTAAATAGTGTTATTTTATACTAATTATATTGTTTTCTTTTGTTTAATTAGTGTTATTTACTGCTTTATAGTACACTCAACAAAATTACTCGACTCTGATTGGTCGAGAGGAGTACAATTATAGCGTTAATTGTACTCCGAAGGAGTACCGTCGCTATGGCAACACGGCCAAAACAATGTCAAAACAATTATTTTCTATCATTTTGTACTTAAAAAACATATAAATAAAATTTTAAAGCCGTAAGAACTAATCTTTTTTATGCATTTCAGTTGCGCGATGGACTGAAAATCGGCCGCCAAATAGACAAAGATGAACGGCGTCGCTTCGCATTTTTTACTGAAATTTTGTTGAGTGAACTATAAGCAAAATATCGCACGATCTTCTCGTACAATTTGGAATTAATAGACACTCGTAATGTTTTGAAAGTTCTTTAATTATACTCGCCTAAAGGCTCGTGCAATTACAAGAACTTTCAAAACGCTACTCGTGTATATTAATTTCCAAATTGTACTCGACTGAGATCGTGCGATTTCCTATACAAATTGTGATTTTACTGTTGCACACATTTAGTGTTTGTACTCTATCAGTGAACTCTATTTAGTATCTACGAATAAGTGAAAAAAACACACCGATAAATAGCCCAATCCGTCTGTCCTAGCGCCTTTTGATCTTATACGAAAAATCCAATATCACTATTAGTAGCTAAGAACCATGGGAAGGAAAGAGGTTAAACTTTGTATATTTTCCATTATTATTAGTGGGTATTAATACTGTTTTTCGAAGTAGAGGTCACCTTTCCACATCAGTTGCTCTGTCGTCAAACTCTGGCGGTGACAGGTCAAGGATCTTGAAAGCGTCGTAGGATTTTCCTGCAATTTTTGTTGCTTCTACGCTCTGAGCAAGTGATGCATCCCAGGAGCCATTCTCAACGACTCCATTGCTGTCTACACCAATTGGTAATTCTACTGAAATAGATCGACAAAATTATTATTTTTACTTCTAGTAAATACTTCTTGGTTTACGCGTCGTCTTTCACTGCTGTGAGTCCAACGGGTCGGGACGCTGGTTCGAGCCCTGCGGTCTCCTGTGCTACGAGGTTTTCCTCCGGGTTCTCCGGTTTCCTCCCTCCATAAAAATCAACATGTGAGTTGAGCGTCGTGTGCATAGAATATTGAATGTAGTGGTAGATCCCAACATGTGAGCTGATTGTTGTGTGCATAGAATATTGAATGTAGTGGTAGATCCCAACATGTGAGCTGATTGTTGTGTGCATAGAATATAGATGTAGTGGTAGTGCGTGTGAGCGAAAAGTGTCCCCAATTAGTGTGAAAGCGCTAGAACGATTAGACACTTACATAAAGTGATTTATTTATTTATTCATTTATTATCTTGGAAATATTTCCCCTTAAACAGTCCCACAATGCACTGCGATGCACACTCAACCCAGTTTTTCCCTCAACTTCGGAATGGCTAATAAGCATTAAAGCATCCCCTAAACAGTCCCATGATGCAACACGTTTTGCATCTCCAGAGAGGCTAATATTAAATATCAATATATTAATGATTTAGCAATCTATTTAATTTGTCTTTTACCTTGTTTTGATGATAAAGATCTTGCTTTGACTTTCTCGAGGAAGGAATCAAAGTCTTCAGCATCAAGATCAGCACTGTCATGGAAAATAAGATTTGTAACATCAGAAATGATATGTAAAATTTAAAGGAAAACTAGCACTAAAATCTTCTGAAATTTTATTTGGCTGAAGCTTCAATAGATCAATAATCTTTAAGGGCCTAATAATCACTGGTTAAAGTTTTTTCCTGATATTCCAATGGGAAGTATCATATTTAAACGAATCTTTATAGGTGTCTGTGACGTCATACACTCAACACTAAACATAGCTCCGTACATTTCTTTGTAAATAACTTCATGTTTTACTTTAGTTCTATTAAGCCCAAAGGTCCGCTTAGGGACTTAATGTACATAACTTATGGTTAGAATCATTTTATGGCGTCTTTTCTTCAATACTGAGTGTAACACTGGAACATAGTTTGCTTACAAAATACAAAGAAATGTATGGAGCAATGTTTAGTGTTGAGAGCATAACGTCAGACTCCTATAGCATCTGGGTCTCCCGGTTTGTGTGTTACCAGAGCCTTCAATTTTTTGGTAAGAATGCTTTCTAATTGTGAGTGTTTTCTTACCTATCAAGGCTTAGTCCATCATCTGAGAGCCACGAAGAAACTGATATACTGTCTGACATCTTCGAACTACCCCTGTGCTTCTTGTTTTGAGCTGCCCTCTTTTCCTTTAAAATCATAAAAATCAGAAAAAATGTCAGTTTGTCGATTTTCCTATAGTATTGTATTTATAAATAATTCAAAACTCCAGGGCCTGGTTGTAGGAAGAGTGGATAGCGTTATTCGACGGATAAGGTCCCGTCCACACTGAGAAGAGAGGATTTTGAAAAAACCCACTAAACGGCCTCAAATCGCGCTGAAACTTCGCCAGAAGACTGAACAAAGTAAAAGCAACAACTGCAGCAAGTTTTGAGGCAAATTGTTGAGTGAAACATTTTATTTTCGTAACTTTATCATAACTCCCATGTGGCTACCGAGTCATATCCGGATCCGATGCACGTGATATAAAGGTCACGTGACATCACGTTCGGGTTTAGTATAAGTGAATTTTGAACTCGTGCGAGTCGAGTTTGCAGGACTCAATATTGTTGTTTATTATCAGTATTTCTTTATATCCATACGGATGGATTCGTACAGTCTGGTAGGTTGTAATTTGTAATTTCTTTCGTCCTTTCTTTCTTTTTTTTTTTTGTTTACTTTGCGCAATTGCGCAATGTGTAATAATTTGTATTTAATTTATTCAGAAAACCGACTACTATTTCGTCTACAACTAAAAGATTACTTCTACTGCTGTAACAGGATAAACCCTTGAGTGAATAAATAGTTGAGTTTAAGACTGTACAAGATTTATTGGTACACCTAATGTGATTGGAGTCACATCCCATACATTCCCTTATAAACCATACACAGGAACCTTGTTTGGGCTGCCTGTGATTCGACATGAACATTTTTGAAAAAGAAAAGAAAAGACAAAAAAGACAAGTAAAAAAAGAAAAACTTTGGAAAATCGAGGAAGGATACGGGGACGATGCTAACTCGTGGGTCTGCCTCGCAGACAACAGACATAGGAAAATACAACACTCAATGTTTGATATGGCCTTGTACAACCGGGTCGTGTGCTATGAAGACGAAGGGCAGGGCTTGGGGGTATAGCCACTCACTTTTTTGCCTTGCCCTGACTTATAGATAATAGATGTTTCTGGGTTTCATATTTTTTAGGATTTTCATTGGTGTACCTCACTTTCCTTGGCTTGTCTAGCAGCCCTTGAAGCTTCTCGTTTAGCCTCGTAATAAGCTTCTTCTTCAAGTTTTAAGTCTTCTTCTTCTTTCTTTAACTACAAAACAAATGATTGGAAAAGATTCACCAACACTGCCACATAACAAATCTATACTAATTAATGGCGCACTTGGTTCTAATTTCTAGTGCACAATGCAATGGCATACTGTATGCCATTTTACCACTCAACAAAACTACTCGATTCTGATTGGACAAGAGGAATACAATTAAATCCCAAATTGTACTCTGTAAAGTCCCAATTAAGTTGCTCAATTTTTTTGAGTGTATTATAAACAAAAAATCACACAATCTTCTCGTACAATTCTGAATTTATAGATACTCGTGATGTTTTGACAGTTCTCAAATGGGACTCGTGGCAGCCTAAAGGCTCATCCAATTTTGAAAACTTTCAAAACATCACTCGTACCTATAAATTCCGAATTGTGCTCAAGATCGTGCGATTTCCTATACAAATAGTAATGCTAATATAGACCTTTATCATGCAGGGGCCATATTCATTACCAAAAGAATTACAGCTTTTGTTTTTATGTGTGACTGCAAATACATCCTAAAGAGCTTGAATGCAAGGCTAGCTGGGCAAAAGCCTATTGTTCCAGCCAAAATTGCTGTCACATGAGTAGGAATCACGGGTGGCATGAGCTGCTAATGCCTTGCATCTCACCAATGCGACCTGGGTTCAAGTCCTGCAGGTCTCGGTATTGTATGTTTGCATGTCAGTAGAGTAGACTTTTTCCTCTTTAATGATGAAAAGGTAAATTATACACCGTGAAAAGATGAAAAAACTTACTGACGTTTCGTACGCTAAAAGCTTTTACTCCGACGAAGGACCAACGTCTGAAACGTCAGTAAGTTTTTTCATCTTTTCACGGTGTATAATTTACCTTTTCATCATTACTGTTTCATTAGAAACACCGATGCAGCTCACACTGGTTTTTAGCTAGTTATATCTTTTTCCTTTTTACTCAAAAGTCAACTCCTAAGTCCCAATTCGATCTTTGCATTTTCGTCTAGTTTGAGCCAAACTCTGTTGTGATTTTCCCATGCTGTGATAAAACAGCTAAAAGCTAAATACATTAGATTAGTGTGTGTAACAATCTGACCAACCTGAGCATCGACTTGCAGATCAATTCTCCTCTGTTGTTCTACTAGCAAATCATATTTTCTCTGTTCTATTAGGTTTTTCTCTTTGTCTGTTATCACATGCCTAGTGAAAAAATGAAAAACTTTAGTATTAATATTCATATATATACACACAAATAGAATGCCAATACTATGATTTAAGATGAGAAGTACTACTGGTACATGCTGGATTACAATGTAGTGCGGTTATATTAAACCTCCAGCAGAGGACCAGGATAAAGGTACAAGATATTTGAGGTAAAAGAAGAATATTTTCAAATTTTTATTGAACTCTGAAACAACTTCTGGGCTGATCTAAGTCAGGGCATGGCTCACTCACAGATCAAACCCTGAAACAACCTCTGGGCTGATCTAAGTCAGGGTATGGCTAACTCACAGATAGAACCCTGAAACAACCTCTGCGCTGATCTAAGTCAGGGCATGGTTAACTCACAGATAGAACCCTGAAACAACCTCTAGGCTGATCTATGTCAGGGCATGGTTAACTCACAGATAGAACCCTGAAACAACCTCTGGGCTGATCTATGTCAGGGCATGGCTAACTCACAGATAGAACCCTGAAACAACCTCTGGGCTGATCTATGTCAGGGCATGGCTAACTCACAGATAGAACCCTAAAACATCCTCTGGGCTGATCTAAGTCAGGGCATGGCTAACTCACAGATAGAACCCTGAAACAACCTCTGGGCTGATCTATGTCAGGGCATGGCTAACTCACAGATAGAACCCTGAAACAACCTCTGGGCTGATCTATGTCAGGGCATGGCTAACTCACAGATAGAACCCTAAAACAACCTCTGGGCTGATCTATGTCAGGGCATGGCTGACTCACAGATAGAACCCTAAAACATCCTCTGGGCTGATCTAAGTCAGGGCATGGCTAACTCACAGATAGAACCCTGAAACAACCTCTGGGCTGATCTATGTCAGGGCATGACTAACTCACAGATAGAACCCTGAAACAACCTCTGGGCTGATCTATGTCAGGGCATGGCTAACTCACAGATAGAACCCTAAAACAACCTCTGGGCTGATCTGAGTCAGGGCATGGCTAACTCACAGATAGAACCCTAAAACAACCTCTGGGCTGATCTAAGTCAGGGCATGGCTGACTCACAGATAGAACCCTGAAACAACCTCTGGGCTGATCTAAGTCAGGGCATGGCTGACTCACAGATAGAACCCTGAAACAACCTCTGGGCTGATCTAAGTCAGGGCATGGCTCACTCACAGATTGAACCCTAAAACAACCTCTGGGCTGATCTAAGTCAGGGTATGGCTAACTCACAGATAGAACCCTGAAACAACCTCTGGGCTGATCTATGTCAGGGCATGGCTAACTCACAGATCAAACCCTGAAACAACCTCTGGGCTGATCTAAGTCAGGGCATGGCTGACTCACAGATAGAACCCTGAAACAACCTCTGGGCTGATCTAAGTCAGGGCATGGCTAACTCACAGATAGAACCCTGAAACAACCTCTGGGCTGATCTAAGTCAGGGCATGGCTGACTCACAGATCAAACCCTGAAACAACCTCTGGGCTGATCTAAGTCAGGGGATGGCTGACTCACAGATCAAACCCTGAAACAACCTCTGGGCTGATCTAAGTCAGGGCATGGCTGACTCACAGATCAAACCCTGAAACAACCTCTGGGCTGATCTAAGTCAGGGTATGGCTAACTCACAGATCGAACCCTGAAACAACCTCTGGGCTGATCTTAGTCAGGGTATGGTTAACTCACAGATAGAACCCTGAAACAACCTCTGGGCTGATCTATGTCAGGGCATGGCTAACTCACAGATAGAACCCTGAAACAACCTCTGGACTGATCTAAGTCAGTGCATGGTTAACTCACAGATAGAACCCTGAAACAACCTCTGCGCTGATCTAAGTCAGGGCATGGCTGACTCACAGATAGAACCCTGAAACAACCTCTGGGCTGATCTAAGTCAGGGTATGGCTAACTCACAGATAGAACCCTGAAACAACCTCTGGGCTGATCTAAGTCTGGGCATGGCTGACTCACAGATCAAACCCTGAAACAACCTCTGGGCTGATCTAAGTCAGGGCATGGCTAACTCACAGATAGAACCCTGAAACAACCTCTGGGCTGATCTAAGTCAGGGTATGGCTAACTCACAGATAGAACCCTGAAACAACCTCTGGGCTGATCTTAGTCAGGGTATGGTTAACTCACAGATAGAACCCTGAAACAACCTCTGGGCTGATCTATGTCAGGGCATGGCTAACTCACAGATAGAACCCTGAAACAACCTCTGGACTGATCTAAGTCAGTGCATGGTTAACTCACAGATAGAACCCTGAAACAACCTCTGGGCTGATCTGAGTCAGGGCATGGCTAACTCACAGATAGAACCCTAAAACAACCTCTGGACTGATCTATGTCAGGGCATGGTTAACTCACAGATAGAACCCTGAAACAACCTCTGGGCTGATCTAAGTCAGGGTATGGGTAACTCACAGATCAAACCCTGAAACAACCTCTGGGCTTATCTAAGTCAGGGCATGGCTAACTCACAGATTGAACCCTAAAACAACCTCTGGGCTGATGCAAGTCAGGGCACAGTTAACTCACATATTGAACCCTGAAACAACCTCTGGGCTGGTTTAAGTCAGAATTGGCTAACTCAAAGATTGAACCCTGAAACTTTACATCTAGGCTGATCTACTGTAAGTCAGGACATGGCTAACTTTTTTTTTATAGAATACAAATTACATGAATAGTGCAACTGAAAGTGGGCGTGCGTGCTGTGTGCTCTCATTAATCACACGCTCCCAACCAATCAGAACGCGAGATTTAGAGCAGTTATTTTAAAAAGGAAATTTAGCTATTAAATAATACATTATGTTTAAGGAAGCAGGGGTAGCATGGGCTATTAATGCCCTGCCTCTGAACAATGCGACCCTGGTTCAAGCCCTGCCGGACTCACTGTCGCACTATATGTGAGTAGAGTTGTTTATTGGTTCTTTACTAAGTTCAAAGGTTTTTCCTCCACGTTTTCCAGTTTTTTCTTCCTCCACAAAAATAAACCTGTAAATTCTAATGAAATCTATCGGCTGCCTGATCAATACTGGGTTGCAACCCTGTTGGGCATCATGCCGTCAGCCCAGGAGAGGTAAGAAAAAGGTATAATATATTAAGATGTAAATGAAATTGTTTGTATACATACCTTGGACTAGGCTCAAAGTCTTCCTAAATTGAGAAACAAATTACGAAATATATATTAATTCAAATACTCTTAAATTTATGCAACTTGAATTGCACATGTCAAATTAGAGGCAGTTTAAGATTTAACATTGCTTGTAACAGTTTCTTTTAGGTGCATTTACTTTGGAGCAGAAGTTGATTGGAATAAGATGGCATAGGGAGTGGGAAGAAATGTGTAATCTTCTTTCCATGTTAAGTTCTTTCAAAAATGCAGGAATTTTTATAAATATACCTGTTTTAGCTTTGGCATACAGACCCCTTGCAGTACTTCAGAATGCAGCTCAATTTGGAGGACATAACAATAGGTTTCCAATTCTCAGGAGATCGAAAATCTTTTGTTTGTCCTTTAAATTGAGCTGCTTTGACATCACATGCAAGAGTTCTATATAATGTTTTCCAATTATGAAACTTTTGTCATTCTCTTCACAGTAAGATTCTTTGTTTGAGTTGTATCCATGTTCATGTGTCTTGTTGAGCACAACCATTTTAAAAACAATGAAACTAATATACTCTCGGGAATGACACCAGAAATGGGAAAACATTACTCCCAAGTTAAATCTTGAAATCTATTAGAAGGAAAATATTCTGATTCCAGGGCTTAAAATAACTGCCGGGGGGGGGGGGGGGGGCTACTACCACCCCAACTTGGGTAGGGGTATGCCGCCAGGACCTCAAAACCCTGACCCTATCCCAGACCTAAAATTTTGATTTTACATACCCTACCCCAGACTAAAACTAAGAATTGTACACCCTATCTCAGACTAAACCTGGTTTGTCAATATTTGCTAACGTTTTTGTTGTTTTTGTGCCGGCAGATTAAAGCGTAGCCTATTTGCCAGACTAAAACGACCAAATCGTAACCTTATTCCAGACAAAAATGATACCCAGTCATCAGACAATGTCCAGCCAGAATTGCAACTTGTCCGGTCAAACCTTTGCTTTGCCAGTCATTTTTAACCAGTAACGTTGATATTGAAACAAGGTATGGTTGAGCTAAAACTAAATTAGCGAGTGAACATGACCGGTGACTGACCAAGCATTAATTTGATTGGATTTGCCCTGGATTCTTCCAAATCAGTTCCCAATAATTTTGTTACTTTATAAAGCACTAACCCTAAGCATAACACATTGTACAGTACTTACATCTTCTATCAAGGTCTCAAACTGTATCGTATCCAACAAGCAAAGATATGAAAGAAATGAACAATGAAATATACATCAGTTTAATAAAATCGTCACTGGCCAGGTTGGCTAGTCTGTTGGTTGGCCTGCATGCATAAAAGGTCCATAGTTTGATCCTCAGTGACCTAACACACTTGTTTTAAGGAGCAAGATTAAGTGTGGCTCGGTTGGTTAGTGTGCTGCCTGCTAAGCAAGAGGTCCATAGTTTGATCCTCAGAGACCTCACACACTTGTTTTAAGGAGCAAGTGTGGCTTGGTTGGTTAGTGTTCTGCCTGCTAAGCAAGAGGTCCATAGTTTGATCCTCAGAGACCTCACACACTTGTTTTAAGGAGCAAGCTAAGTGTGGCTTGGTTGGTTAGTGTGCAAGGGTGGATCCAGGGTAGTTTACGTGATTTCCGTAAACTACTCAATTTTTTTCAAAGCTACACATTTCTTTCTAAATAATGTCAAAATATGTGTATTACATTATTCTAGAAACTTCTAGAAACAACTCACTTGGTTGTTTTTCAGTTAATTATTAAGGAAAAGTCAAACAAAAATGAGTAATCTCGTCATTTCTGCCGATTTATTACTGATTCCCGCAAAAATTTTCAGGTTTCGGATATCTCCGTCGGTACGCATCGGAATGCTATCGGAAAACGATCGGAAAACAGCCTTTGTCAAATAGAACCTCAGGGGGTGAGCGTGCGTAGTTGTAGAGCTAGGCCGGTGTGATGATCGTAAACTACTCAAAGAATTCTCTGATTGGCTGGAAACACATTGATTGTTTTGGAAACCACTCAAACCCTTTTCTGATTGGCTATCTACTTTGCAAACTACCTCATAAACTACCAGCAAAACTATAAAAAGCTAGACCTACCCCCGTTGGGTCTCTTTCGTTCTTATGATTAGAGTCATAGACTTGCTGTAGTTTGAACGAAGGAATATTCTACAATGCGTGGCGAACCGATTTGCAGGAGGGAGGACTGTTCTCCTTTCGACATTGGCTTGAATTTTAAAGAAATTGGCTCTTCATCACCACAAGATAAGCTGGGGTTCATTGAGAATGTGTGGAAACCAGGTGAGATTTTTGATTTCCCACTGTCAATAGAAAATAGAAAGCCTCGTAAGTTTGTCTTTGAATGGCTTAGAAGATATCCCTGGCTTGCATACTCTAAATATCTCGATGGAGCATTTTGTTTTCCCTGCGTTTTGTTTGGAGTAGAATCTGGTAGAAATGCTCATAAATTAGACAAGTTGTTGAAGTCCCCACTCACATGTTGGACTTCAGCGGCTTCGAGACTTACAAAACACGCCAGCGGTAAATGTGAGATGCACAATTTTGCTGTAATTGCCATGGATAACTTTTTGAAAACAATGAGGCAGCAAGCGGTCCCAGTAGATCAGCAGTTGAATAATATTATTCAACAGCAAATCGATAGAAATAGGACGGTCCTTAAGTCTTTGTTTGAAACGATAATTTTCTGTGGGTGAAACAACATAGCTCTCCGGGGTCAACGCGATGATGACCCAACAAATACTAGTCTATCAGGAAACTTTCAGGCTCTGCTAGAATTTCGAGTGCAGAGTGGTGATCAAATACTGCAGAATCACCTGGAAACTGCACCCAGAAATGCAACTTACATTTCTAAAACCATCCAGAATCAGATGATAGAAACAGTAGGTTCTTACATTTTAACTAGTTTGTCAAAGGAAATCAGAGACAGTAAGTTTTTCTCTGTTATGGCAGATGAAGCTGCAGACATTTCTAACAAAGAAAATCTTTCTTTAGTGATAAGATTTCTTGATTCAAGAAATATAATTAGAGAAGAATTTATTGGGTTTTCTCTTTGTGATGAGGGAACAACTGGAGCTGCCATCAAAGATAAAATACTTACAGCAGTAGCAGAATTAGGACTTTCTATGGACGACTGCAGAGGCCAGTGTTATGATGGGGCAGGCAATATGGCAGGTTGCTTGAATGGAGTTTCAATGCTTATAAGAAATGAATTTGACAAAGCAATTAATGTTCACTGTATGAACCACAGGCTGAATTTGTGTGTTGCTGACACATGCCAACAACCACTTGTTAGAAACATGATGGATACTGTTAAAAGAATTTCTGATTTTTTTAACAATTCACCAAAGAGACAGCAGTATTTGGTCATGAAGGTTAAAGAGATAATGCCTCAAGCTAACCATACTGTTCTGATAAATGTATGCCGAACAAGATGGATTGAAAGAATAGAAGGAATGGACAGAGTTGCAGAACTTCTTCGTCCTGTTGTTGCTACGCCTGAAGACATATCAATGAACAACAATGATCTTGGAACTGGGGACTGGAATCGACCTAGTGGAAATGATGCACAGACCTTACTGAATGCAATAACTTTTTCATTTATTGTTGCTATTGTTATTGTTAGATACATGTTAGATTTAACCCGACCTCTCACTGTCAAATTACAAAAGAAAGCAATGGATCTTCTCAAGGCAAAGGATGAACTTGCACTTTTAAAGTCAGTCTTAACAGAGATGAGAACTGACATTGATGCCAGGCACAATGCACTCTACCAGGAAGCTGTCACTTTAGCAGGTCAAGTTTCAGTTCAACCAACCATGCCTAGAGTAGCTCAGAGACAAGTTCACAGAGCCAATGCTGCAGCCCGAAACCCTGAAGAATATTATAGGACAAATTTAACTGTAGTTTTTCTAGACCATATAGTCCAACAACTGAACAACAGATTTCAAGATGATGTGTTTGTTTGCTACAGAGCACTTTCAGTTATTCCATCAATTATGCTGGCCACTGGTATTGTTTGGAAGGATAATGTATTAGCCTTTTGTGAACATTATAGGCAGGATATACCTAATTATGCAGGTTTACAAGCAGAACTTATTCTGTGGGAGAGAATGTGGATGAGGAAAGATGATCTAGGAGAGGAAATCCCTGATAGTTTAGAAGGGACACTTGAGCACATTGACAATGTTGCTTATGCTAATATACATACCATACTTCAAATCCTTATAACTATCCCTATGTCATCTGCTTCTTGTGAAAGGTCCATTTCAACCCTCCGTAATCTTAAGAACTACTTAAGAAATACTATGGCTCAAGAAAGAATGAATGGACTGGCACTGATGCCTTCCCACAGAGACATGGACTTAGATCTTGAGGAAATAATAGATTTATTTGCTACTTTAAATCCTAGACGAATGAGAATGGAGAATATCTTACAGTAATATTTTATATAATATTTTTTGGACCACCACTCCAGTGTTCTTAGAGTACTTGTGAGTTATGTTCCATCTGGATTAATAATTATCTGATTTTTAATCCTTAAACTGATGGGGAACAGTACAGGAACAAGGTGGAATTTTTAAAAACTTATTCTTTTCTGAAATCTATAATATTGTTCACTGGGTTTTAATTAAGCTTGAATGGTCTTTACATATTCTCAACTGAACTCAGCAATGAATTCATCTATAGTGGAACACCTCAATCTAAATAAGGTAATGTATTCATTTTGTATAATTTGCTAGTACATGTAAATTCTAGTACACTGATATTGTGACTGTATGTTCTCTATCTTTCATAAAGTATTCAATTTGCTGCCATGCCACTTTTCCTTTAATAGCATATATTTTGCATTGTACTTTTACATACTAATACTTTTGATGTCATTTTTTTCACATGATGTCCTTTGATGTGCTAGATTCTTCAACTGAGATAAATCTGTACAAGGATCTTGACTGCAGACAGCATGCTATGGTAGATGTATCCTTTTAGGCAGTTTATAACTAATAGGGGTATGGTGGGTTGGGTATAAATTCAGAGTAAACTACTCATGTCCAAACCCTGGATCCACCCCTGGTGTGCTGCCTGCTAAGCAAGAGGTCCATAGTTTGATCCTCAGAGACCTCACACACTTGTTTTAAGGAGCAAGTGTGGTTTGGTTGGTTAGTGTGCTGCCTGCTAAGCAAGAGGTTCATAGTTTGATCCTCAGTGACCTAACACACTTGTTTTAAGGAGCAAGATTAAGTGTGGCTTGGTTAATTAGTGTGCTGTCTGCTAAGCAAGAGGTCCATAGTTTGATCCTCAGAGACCTCACACACTTGTTTTAAGGAGCAAGTGTGGTTTGGTTGGTTAGTGTGCTGCCTGCTAAGCAAGAGGTTCATAGTTTGATCCTCAGTGACCTAACACACTTGTTTTAAGGAGCAAGATTAAGTGTGGCTTGGTTAATTAGTGTGCTGTCTGCTAAGCAAGAGGTCCATAGCTTGATCCTTAGTGACCTCACACACTTGTTTTGAGGAGCAAGTGTGGCTCGGTTGGTTATAGTGTGCCGCCTGCTAAGCAAGTCAAGGTCTGGCTAATTAAGCCCATCCAAAAAAACCCTTATAAATGAGCACAAGTCAAAGAATTATAACAAGGACTTTATGGTATATGACATAAGACAGAAAAGGCATATTTTTTCAACCAGGGATTGAGTTAAAAACTAGCATAAAAGCAAAATAAGAATGTTTTGCTGATTCTGAGACGATAATCACTGCTTGAGCGGTGATTATGAGCTTCCCCAAATTTTGCCAGAGTGAAAGTAATACTAAATGTTTTTTTAAATCTTGAATTTCGACTTTTCTCTGATATTCAAATCTAAAATTATGCTAAACCAATTATTCCCCTCAGGCTCAGTGATAATGGTGAATATTTGTCTGCTTGAAGACTCGCAGCTCAGTAAATATTCAGTGATAATCACTTTGCTTTGGTGGATAATTGTTAAGAAATCTGTCATCAACAATCTAAAAATTGTTAAATAACAATAATCTAACAATAATAATAAAAATAATAATCTAACAATTGTTTCTAAGGCTGAAATACTGCCATCTTCTTAACAGTTTATTTTATATCAACTTGCCTTGCACATGGTTGCTGATTATTGTCCATGTCACAGAAAATAGCATATTTACTTAATTTATTCTATTGTATTTTTTCTAATGTGATTCCTCAAGGAAGTGTGCCTAGCAAGGGACTTAGAGTCCCGTTTGCGCTCTCCCTAATGGGTAGTCTTTCACATTTATTTTCCTAATTGTATACATATACCTTAATTATAACTATTGGCCAATCAAGTTGTAAAACTTAATTTGACACACTTATAAGTTTAAAATCAACAAATCACAAAAACAAAATGACAAATTTAAGTTTAACGCATTTTATAAAGAACAAAACCATTTTATAACCAAAAATATATGAAAAATACAACTTAGTTAAATCATAACTTAGTTATGTAATGAAATAATGATGAATAATGACACGTCAACTGACACAGAACGTGATATTTTCGTCAAAGTCACATGTCAGTAGTAAGCTTAGTTGTTGTGTTTCGTAAAATCAAAACGAATTTTCATGTATTTTTATCCAAAAATACGTGAACATAAATAATTTTGGGACTATAAAATACCTCTACTGTACACTGTGCATCGTTATAATGAGCTCTACGGTGAGATCTATGGAGAAATAAAGCAAAAAATAACACAGGAAGCATAAATAATTTTGGAATTTCTTGCAAGACGCTTCAACCTGCTTATGATATTTCTTACCTTCCAGAGAGATAAACGTTTCTTTTAAGACTTCTGACGCCGTCTTGGAAACCAATCCAGCATCCTCGCCAACAACTTGTCATCCTTGAAGAATATAATCTTTTAGATCATTTTAAAATGCTGAGAAAATCGCCATCAAAAGTATAACCCTCAAACGAAGTTAATGAAATTCTGAAAGAACATGTGATCATGCGTGGTAACATATAAACAGGTCCTTTTGTGACGTATTTCCGGTTCCAATTGCTCACAGATCTGTTAAACTATAACGAAAAATGTACTCAGTCATTTAAATTCCAACTCAAATAATTAAAACTTCGAACGAAAAAAGCTTTTGTGAAGAAAAAATAAGAATAAACTCTAGTAAGGAATGCATGCTATTTGTGGAAGTCGTTTTGATACGAGTGACGTCAGTACCCGTAATGCTATTGTC
Organism: Actinia tenebrosa; assembly: GCF_029948245.1. Classification (NCBI taxonomy): domain Eukaryota; kingdom Metazoa; phylum Cnidaria; class Anthozoa; order Actiniaria; family Actiniidae; genus Actinia; species Actinia tenebrosa. The sequence continues at coordinate 9,827,718 of NW_028292570.1, forward strand.
CTATTGGCAGGTGCAATTTCTTAAGAAAATTAAATTTAAAAATATATTTTTTCCTAAAAATAAGCTACCACACTTTTGCTATTACTTTTTAAACTCTATCTTTCATTAAAAAGATTGTTTGATATATGAAAAAATATATGTGAGTTTTTCCGTTTTGGGCTTCCTGCGACTATATGTTATTTTACCCATCATGCTCTTGGATGTATTTTTTTTTAGATTCACATTTAGAAATAATTTTATCTTTAAAAAAATAATTCATCTTATAAAACTCTTATAAAATTCATCTTTAATCTTTTAATGTTTTCTAAAAAAAGAAAACAAAAATCAATTATTATTTAGGAATTTTCATTATTAGGGATTTGTCTCTGTTGGGCTTCCTGTGGCGTTCTCCTTCAAAGGCTTCTTCAAGATGGCAGCTTTGTGAAGGACCTTTTCAATAACCTAACTTTTCGTCGAAAAAAATAGCGTTAATTCAACTTAAAAGCTAAAAATGGTGTACTTTGACTCTTGGGATGAGTTTTCCAAGGCTGTAGAGCAGTTATACATGGCAGAACCTAATAAGGTAAGCAAAAAATTGCGAAAAAGTTTCGCTGTTTGGGCAAAGTTAAGGACACGTGTATCTTTGCAGAAAGAAAAATATGATTATTTTATGATTTTAAACGATGAAAATCAAATTCTATCTACAGTAAACCTGCATTGATAAATGATATTCATCTTTTAGGGATTTTTTAAAAATTGTAGCAAAGATTTCTTGGATTTTTTTCGACTATACTCAAAAAAATTGTCGCTCATTTTTCATTTTTTTAAAAACTAGTTACTCTAGTTCTATAACTTATTAAGTTACTTTGTAAATGTATTTAAGGTTTTACTTAATCGCATTGGAGTTTAAATGAATTAATGTTTTGTTTCAGTTTCGCTTTGTTATCAAATATCGACATTGTGATGGGAAGTTAGTGATAAAGGGAACAGATGACCAAATGGTGAGTGATTGATGTAAACAGACAATAAAGTCTTACTCTGGTTCCCGATATTCTGCAAACTCAGTAGTTGCGAGCTGCACACTGAAGTTTGGTTTTTCGCTGCCATCAATCGAGAATAATCGGTTGGTTTCCTTTAAGTTCTCGACTGACAGCAGTGAAAAACCAATAGCCAGCACACTGATTCTAAAAATAGCTTGAAGATTTGGACAAACATTGCATCCTGTTTAACCGCTACGAGGATTATACGAACTGATTTTATTATTTTTACTTAAAGTTACAATAATAACCCATGTAAACTAAGACCAACTGCGATCGGCTGTGAAAATTATCTGCTGAAAGTAAACTTGTAAGTTTGTTTGTCCAAATTTCGCCTTTGTCTTCGTTTTTATGATGTCACAGTTAAGCTGCGCTTTCTCACAACAAGCCTATGAGATATCTAAGTTCACAGAATATCCAAAACTGCAATAAAGCAGATTTTACATGATTATGAAATGACCTGCATATGGCACTGTCATAGCACAGAATTTCGTACTCAAACCCAGGGAGAGAGGGGTACTCCCATATATGATAATGATGTTTGTCCATTTCTCTGCAAAGATGACCATAGGTACTCTTGTACATAGCCTATATGTGTATGAGAATATATATACAGTCAATGTCATTAACGTTGTCCACCAAAAAAAGACATTTACACATTTAGACTAAAAGATATATCACGTGTTTTCTCGAACGTTCTGGCATAAAACAAACGCTGAAATACCATTCTCCATCTTAAATCCTCACTAAATGGTCAGGGCATTCTGGATTTTTGATTCACGAGTTGAATTTTACATTTAAAGTTCAGGCTGACGCACACGAGGCAAAGAATACATAATGAAACACGTGATACATCTCTTAGTCTAAATGTGTAAATGTCTTTTTTTGGTGGACAACGTTAATGACATTGACTGTATAAATATATTCTCATACACATATATATCTCTCCAATCAGGCAGATAAACCCACCTAATGTGTCCTTGAAGTCTCATGCGAGATTTAGTAGCTCAGTGGTTAGAACATGGCATCAGAATCGCCAGGGCATGGGTTCAAATCCTGTTCAAGACTCAGAATTTTTTCTGAGTCTGTTTATTTGAAGCTGCATAAGTTGCTTCATATACCGTGAGGATCAGCTCAACTTGATACATCCTATAGAACCAACATATTTCAGATGCAGCCCAATTCAGAGGACAAACCAATAGATTCTTACTCTCATGAGCACTGAAACACATTGTTTTGTTCTCTTGGTTGAACAGCTCTGGGAATTTCTGAAACCAGTCTATATGACAATATATTAATTCAACTGGATAGTGTATGTTTTCTTGGGATTTTGGTCTTAGACAGTACTGTATACGATTTCTATGATAATGTCTTGAATAGGGTCATCACGGACCCCCTGACAGTCCAGTAAGTACCTCAGGGTTATTTAGTGAAGTATATTACCATTATAGTGTAATGTTTTCTCATTTCAGACCACGATATGTCATTCTCTTGAGAATAAGATTTGTTTGAGTTATATATGTGATGAAATACATGTTAACACTTGTAACTGAACACTCGCAGATGCGACTAGATTAATTGGACATGCATAGATCAGATCATATATTCTTTGTCCTTTTGTTAAGCCAAAATACTACTACTTAATTAATGAACGAGAACAATCTGAAACTCGCTGTGAGTACTAATCGTATTAAGAAACGTTACATCCATACCCATTGGTCTTTCGTGTGCAACCTTTAAATAAAGAAATGATACTCTAGGGAATGACACATGGCCTGAAATGGGAAAATATTATGCCTTTAACCTAGAACAATAGGTTTCCCAATTATTCCACTCCATTAACTATGTTTTCACACACACTTACTTCCATGCAGTGCTCATAATTCAAAGTTTATTGATAGTTTTCATCTTGTTTTCAGTGTTTAAAATATAGAACAGAGCAGTCACAAGACCTTAAGAAATTAGAAAAACTAAATAGCATTCTTATGAGACACATAGCATCAAGATGATCAATGACAAGCAATACTAAAACAAGATTAAAGAAGACAAGAAATGGGGTAACAATATGCAACTATTCTCATGGTTGTCTACATATGTAACCTCCTTTGCCAAAAACAGACCAAGACAAGCTTAAGGATAGTTGCTAGTAAGCATTTCAGTCAGGCATTATTATATTTTGTTAACAAATATCCTGAAAAGCAGTACATTTTTGTTTGAAAAATGTTCAAGTAGATTTAGCAATAATTATATAATTGACATTTTATTAAAAGAAATGGCTCTAAAAAAATTTACTTCATGCTGTAAGAAGTATTGTAGAGTGTTTTCACGTGACGTCACAGCGGCCATTGTGGGGTACCAAAACAATACATTTTCTATCCTCCGGGAATTGAACTCTATTTTTATGCAAATACTGTGCAGAAAGTTTCTATTGTTTACCCGGGGGGGGGGGGGGGGGGGGGGGGGGGGGGGGGGGGAGGGGGGGGTACTACCACCCCAACTTGGGTAGGGGTGTGCCACCAGGACCTCAAAACCCTGACCCTATCCCAGACCTAAAATTTTGATTTTACATACCCTACCCCAGACTAAAACTAAGAATTGTACACCCTATCCCAGACTAAACCCGGTTAGTCAATAGATTGCAAACAATATTTAATAACGTTTTTATTGTTTTTGTGCCGTCAGAAAGCGTAGCCTATTCGCCGGAGAAAAACGACCAAATCGTAACCCTATCCCAGACAAAAAGGATACCCTATCCCAGACCAAATGTCAAAAAATGATACCCTACCCAAGACCCAAAAGCCGAAAAACCCTACCCTATAGGGCGGCACATACCCGTATAGCAAATATAGGGGAACCCCCCCTCGGTATTGTTTATGGCTGCCTTCTCACGTGAGTGAAAACGCTCTATTAAATTGTAAATTAACCTTTTCTCCCATTTTTCCCCCCATTTTTCCTATTTGCATTTTGTTCATGTGAGTTTGAAAAATAGCACTAATTAGTACTATTTCATACAGAATCCTTTGTTTGCTATCGTTTGATTATCACTATTTAGTACTAAAAATTAGTATTTGTTTCACGTTTTTAGTGCGAGCACTCTAGCAATATTTTGATCTGTTGTATAATTAAGTGGTACCCGGTTACTATTAACCAATCAGAAGCATTTTTGTTGCATTGCTAAAAGTTCAAAAATGCGTTTCAAAATGGTGTCGTATTTCGATTCAACCTTTTTAAGATACGTTCTGAAATATTTACATTGAAAAATTCTGTTACATGTACCAGAAAAGCTTCCTCTTGCCCTATCAGCAATAAATATTAATAAAAACAAAGCATAGATGTAATAAAAGTAAGCAAAATCGGTGTTGTGTTAATAAGTCAGCAGCCGCCATTTTGATTACCGTGAGATATTATGAAATAGGAGACTGGGTATTAGGAACTGTTCGCGTTGAAAAATAATCTGTTGCGAGTTTCGAGGTGAGATCACCTGGTTTGGGCTCAAACCCAAATACACCAGTTTCACATTCAATGCATACTGCTGTTTTTGAAGAGCACAGACTCATTTGCACAGGCTTAGCCTCGTTTATAAGTCAGCTATTCACAGTTACCATTAAAAGTCCGTGGGATTTCAAATCATTGGTATTGTTCAAGCTGCACATTCTTTACATTGAAGTTCACATTTTTCTTTCGTGTTCCGTTAATAGCCCACTTCCGAGATACGCTTCGCTTGTCAAGTAAAAAGGTTTCAGTTGGAGGCTCAGTGCTAAATTCAAGTTATTCTTTTCTCTTGTCACGAATGACTGAGCATTTAGCACGGAGCCTCATACTGAAACCTTTGTACTTGACAAGCGAAGCGTATCTCTGAAGTGGGCTATTGGAGTAGCCGTAAAAGCTGCCTGTAGAATACACCTATTTCAAAAAACGTTGTCATCGCCAAAGGCAATAGACAATAGGTCATTCCGACATGAAAATGGTTTCGTTAAATACAAACGACATTGAATAAGTCCAGGAACACAAAAGCTACAAACACACGGTGCAACATTGAGCGCAACGTTGCATGGTATTGATGTTGCGAGCCATGACACACGACGCAATTTGTTGCACACAACGTTGCTGAAGTAGAAAACTATCATACTACAGCAACATTGCCTGCAATGTTGCACCGTGTGTTCGTGCCTTAAGGTCCATGTTCTCGGCGAGAATAAGAAGCAGAAACACAAGTCATTCCTGCTTTTCTTGGATCTTGGAATCTTGGAAATCTCCTTTTGCCAATAGACCTTATTCGTGATGTGACAATGTTTTCCCAATTCAGCGTGACAAACCTCTGGGGGAATGAAAAGGTATTGTTTTGAAACTCGTCGGGATATTATCGTTATTCCTTTCGTATCCTTTGGGATACTCATGAATTTTTCGAAGAGTAAAAACAAAAGAAAATGAATCCCCTGGAAGTTCGTCACACTGAATTGGGAAAACATTGTCACACCACGAATAAGGTCTATTGACAACATTTTCTTTTCTTTTTTGTACATCGTTGCTGTGGGCTCCCTGTGCGGCTCTAAATAAAAACGTTTCATTGCTTCTTTTCTTAGTTATATTCCTCTCATTTTGAAAAGGGATTTCTTTACTCTATTAGTTGTTTGTATGTATTAATAATTATTTACACATACTTTGTTAACTTGTTCATTAAATATATCTTTGCACACTTAACCTATTGTGAATCTATCCGTCATTACTAAATCCAATTATGATAGCAGCAAATAAAGACTGATATAAAAATCAAATCCAGTTATGATTAATGCCACCCTAGTTGTTGGACAATGACACCATTTTCAAATGATTATGAATAAAAACAAAAACAAGAAAAAAGCTTTGAAACCGAAACAAAATTGGGGACAACAGACCCGTTTCGAATTCCAAATTACCGCTGTGTTTCTTGATTGCAGACTCATTTGCACAGGGTTAAATTAGCCTCGAGTTTGTGGAGAATATTCACGTGTTCCAGTCAAGGTCCGTCGAGTTTCAAAGTGTCCGTATTGTTGAAGAAGTGCATTCTTTACTTTACCATTGGTATTTGTGAATATTTAAACACTGATACGAGGCTAACACTGTGCAAATGAGTCTGTAATCAAGGAACACAGCGGTAATTTGGAATTCGAAACGGGTCTGTTCTCCCACCTAATCCCTGTGAAGGGACAAATCCAGGGTACATTTCACTCTCCCGTGGGACAACTCCCGTTGAAAGAACAAATCCCAGGGTACATTGCCTTGTCCCGTGGGACAACTCCCATTGAAGGGACAAATACCAGGGTACATTTCCCTGTCCCATGGGACAACTCCCATTGAAGGGACAAATCCCAGGGTACATTTCCCTGTCCCATGGGACAACTCCCGGTGAAGGGACAAATCCCAGGGTACATTTCCCTTTCCCGTGGGACAATTCCCGGTGAATGGACAAATCCTAGGGTACATTTCCCTGTCCCGTGGGACAACTCCCGTTGAAGGGAAAAATCACAGGTTACACTTAACTGTCCCGTGGGTCATCTCCCGGTGAAGGGACAATTTCCAGGGTACATTTCCCTGTCCCGTCGGACAACTCCAGATGAAGGGACAAATCCCTGGATACATTTTCCTGTCCCGTGGGACATCTCCCGGTGAAGGGACAATTTCCAGGTTACATTTCCCTGTCCCGTGGGACACCTCCCGGTGAAGGAACAAATTCCAGGTTACATTTAACTGTCCCGTGGGACAACTCAAGGTGAAGGGACAATTCCCAGGGTACATTTCCCTCTCCCGTGGGACAACTCCCGGTGAAGAGACAAATCCCAGGGTACATTTCACTGTCTCGTGGGACAATTCCCGGTGAAGGGACAATTCCCAGGGTACATTTCCCTCTCCCGTGGGACAACTCCCGGTGAAGAGACAATTCCCAGGGTACATTTCCCTCTCCCGTGGGACAACTCCCGGTGAAGAGACAAATCCCAGGGTACATTTCCCTCTCCCGTGGGACAACTCCCGGTGAAGAGACAAATCCCAGGGTACATTTCCCTCTCCCGTGGGACAACTCCCGGTGAAGAGACAAATCCCAGGGTACATTTCACTGTCTCGTGGGACAATTCCCGGTGAAGGGACAAATCCGGTGAAAACAATTCCAATTTCGATGACGTCAAAACGGGAATTTTCAGTACGCCTAGAATACACAGTACGCCTTAGAACACACAGTACGCCTTAGAACACACAGTACGCCTTAGAACACACAGTACGCCTACAAAACATAACCTCTTGAAAATTCCAATCCCTTCCATGGCGGAGGTATGAATATTTTCTGCAACTACACAATAATTATTGTACATGGAAAACTTAAATACAATTTGTTTTATTTACTGCAAGCAACTTACAATTTATAGTAACTATGTGATCATATTGTATAAATTATGTATTTAAAAAAATAGTTTTATAATATCAAATAATTAATTTGACCTAATGAATCGTCAATACTTCTATATCCTCGTAGTATTTTATTGAATGTAATTTCAACATAATTTCTAGTAAAAATATTTTATTTCTTTTTTACCTTCTCACTAAGCCAACTAGGTAGAGGCTTTCCTATCCGTAGTAGGAGAGAGGCGAGTTCTTCATTTGGTTTTCTATAATATTTTTCTAAGACGCCTTTTGATTTTTGGTCTACTGGGGGATAATGACGACCCTTGCTTTTGCCCAGACATTTGTGATTACCATTGGATGTCACTAAGCAGTAGAATCCTTTTCGCTTGTCAAACCTACAAGACAATGAAATTATAATTATTAGCGTGACCATAACAATTTTACACAGACGCTGACAAAAGCACTTCACACAGGGTTACCGTGGAAGGTTAAGTGCACACACCTAATGATATGCATATTTTATGCATATCAATGACTTTCACGAATCGTACGAATCGTGAGCCACAATGACGATCCGTATCAGTTCGGCAGTATTAGGCCCCGTCCACACGTATATATCCAGAAATTTTTGTATCCGCAAATTCTTTTTTGCGGATACGAACATGTTTGCGTTCACACGCAGCGTATTCGAATCGTGTTCACACGTGTCCGTTTTCGTAGAATTTGCGGATACGGTCACAAAAATTTGCGGATACGTGTGGACGGGGCCTTAGACAACCCTTATCATAGTGATGATGATGATGATGATAATAATATATTAAGCTTTACACAAAGTCTCACTATGCTCTACAAAGAGTAAATTAATTAGCCTCTTGAAAAATGAAAAACCTTTGATACTGAGCATTTGCGACTCCTTTACATATTACCCAACGATACAAAACTTACTCTAGATATCTAGAAAGTTAAAACTATTATTTACTAAAATTGATCACTAAATATATATATATATAACTCAATTGCAAATGGATGGCCGAAAATAGAGCGCAAAGCACAAACACTAAATCCATGAAGTAAGATACAATCAATTGACCTAATCCACTGTTTTCCCATTTCAGACAACGTGTCATTCCCTAGAGTATCATTTCTTTGTCATTCCCTAGAGTATCATTTCTTTGTCATTCCCTGGAGTATCATTTCTTTGTCATTCCCTAGAGTATCATTTCTTTGTCATTCCCTAGAGTATCATTTCTTTGTCATTCTCTGGAGTATCGTTTCTTTGTTTAATGGTTGTGCATAAAAAAAACATGAATATGGATACAACTCAAACAAAGAAACCTATTCTCGAGAGGGAGCTTGCAATGATAGAGACCTTTTTTAACACCTTGGACAATTATTCACACGTCTCTATCATTGCAAGCTCACCGTTCGTCTCGCTTCAATGCAAAGACACGGCTAACTTTCAAGATGGCGCAGGGAACTGTGAAGGGGACTATTGTCTATTAATAATTTCTGGTTTCTGTGTGTGTTGGCAGTAACAATGAGGTGACAATATCATATTTTACCTTAATTTTGAGTCATAATCATAGATATCGACACCAAGAAACTGTTGGACATCAAGCATTACATCAACAGGGTTATTTTTCAACGCACGACCGTCTATAACTAATATCTGAAAATAAAAACATTAAAGACCACTTAGTTACGAGTGTGAGAAATGCCGAGGACCAGTGGCTGGCGCATGACACTTGTGGTCTGGTGGGTAGCTCAGTCGAGATATTAGGGAATTTGTTTTTATTTAAAAAATATGTAAATGTAAAAAAAATGTACGGCCCCTTCCTAACCTGAAGTTTACGTGCCACCCTATTAAAACAGGATAATTTATTTGTTTATTAATAACATACTCAACAAAATTACTCCATTCTGATTGGACAAGAGGAATACAATTAAATTCCAAATTGTACTGTAGAGTCCCAATTAAATTGTTCAATTTTGTTGAGCGTATAGGTTGCTATCAATAGACATCACTTCCGGTAATAGCTCTTTTTTGATGGCTTGTAGAATCTTGGAGGTTGTATTGAACTCTTGTTTTCTGGTTTGATGTCGTGAAAATAGTCAAATACAATAGTTTGACGACTTATTTTGATATGTTTTGACTTAGCATCCGCTAGTTGCCCCCCAGTCAACCGCTTGTTTGCCCCCCAGTCAACTCCAAAACGTCACGTGATTGATAGTAAGCAATTAAAAAAATAATTCAAAAAAATAAAAAATCGCACAATTCAATCTTCTGGTACATTTTGGAATTTATAGAAACTCGTCTAAAGGCCGGCTCGTCCAATTTTGAAAACTTTCAGAACATCACTCGTAACGTACACGAGATCGTGCGATTTCCTATACAAAATTCCTATTTAGCTAATTATTTTTACGTGCCCCCAAGTCCCACCCACCACCCCCAACACCTCCCCCCCTCCCAGGGATACCTCCCTTTTCCTCTCCCCACCCCAATCCCCCACGAAGAACGCCTGATTACGCAGGCTAAAACTTGGTCAACAAGCTTGTTTCTACTCTTCCATGTGATGGAGTAATTTGTTCTGGAACCATCATAAATTAGTTTTTCACGCTTGAAACCAGTCCCTTACAAGCTTGATATGGAAACGGCTAAATCATTAGTATTTATCAATATTCATTAATATTATCTTACCTGTGATGGAGGGTAATGCATGAGCCATCTTTCCAAGTGCTGAGCATAAAGGCCTGGAATCAAACAACGATGACCAAGTACGCGAAACTCTCTATTCAGAGATGCATTACTCTTGGTTAGGACATCGTAAAAACTGTGCTTGATGGCAGCAGCCATGCCATGACTTTTGATATGCTGTGAGAAAAAAATTAAAATACTTTAGTTTGGAGTTGTCTGTTGCTTAGGGTTAGACTCGACTTTGTGCAGAATATTCTTGTGTTCCAGTGAAGGTCCGTGGAAATGAGGTCAACCGGTCATCTTACGAGGCTGAGCAAGGCTGCTCATAGCCGTTCTTGTGGGTTTGGGAAAAAACCGGCGTTTTGGGTGAACTTTGGAACGAGCGAGAATTGAAACCGAGCAAAAAAGAAGCGAAGGGGGAGGGGGCGGGAACGGGAAGGGAGCGTTCCCTTCTTTCCCCTCCCCATCCCCCACGTTCCCTTTTTTTCTCGCGGGCCCTTGGTCGAAATAACCTCTGGACTGATCTAAATCACTACAAAGCTAACTCACAAATTCAATTAGAAAGAATAGATACTCACCTGGTACCAGGAATAAGCACGTTTTACAGGATCAATCATTATGGTGATTATCTTGGCTTTCGGCAAAAGAGTTGCAGCTCGGAGTGGTGCAAGAGGAGCGTCGAAGTAGTTTGCGCTCTTTTCAAACAAGAGGCTTTTGCTTGTGTTACCAACATCTTTGAAAAAACCCAAATACCTAGAAAATAGAATTGGGACAAACTCAAAACGTCAGCCCATAGGAACGTTCGAAGCTTCGGAGATGGAGGTCCACAGTTGGAACCTCAGGAACTCTGCTGGAGCTGATACGAGCGTGTAAGGCCTTCAGAGCTGGAGGTCCAAGGTTCAATCCTCAGGATCTCTACGTTCGTTTCGACTTCTCTCTGATCTGTGTAGCTGGAGCAGGGGCGGATCCAGGGATTTGTTCAGGGAGGGGTGCTGCGCACAAAGTTAACCCAGGGAGGGGTATACCCCTTTGAATCAAAGGGAAAAAACATTTTGTATTGGTTACCTTCGAAGTATTGGGGCACAAAGTCGAACTAGGGAAGGGTGCGCAGCCCCTGCACCCCTCCCCTGGATCCGCCACTGTGGACCTTTAAATAATCTTTAATATAAGGAGCACTGATAGTCTGAGGGGAAAAGGTTGCACCTTCGAACGCTTAAACACGAAGTACTGGTTCGGGAGGATTAGGCAAACACTCCCTGTAGTCCTGAAGTTACACCGAGTCGAACCAGAGTCAAACCTCTAGAGTCAAACTAAGAAAACCGTGAACACCTAAAATATGTCTGGAATGTTAACATCGTGTTTTGACCAATCACATGCGACAGTTAATTAGAAATGAATTTATTCTCGCATGCGATTGGTTAGAACACGATGTTTAACATTCCAGACATATTTTAGGTACAGTTTTTTTTAGATTGACTGTTAGTAAATAATGTTAGAAAACTCATTAATAATTCATGAAGAAAACACAATAGAAATCATGACCATGAAGGTGATTTTATATCGGATAAAGATTCGTCTTCATTTGCATAAACTTTAACTTGGATTTTCTCTATCAAACTTGGTTCATTTCGTAAAGAATTCGGTACAGTATGAGAACATACATCAGGAGTTTTTTAAGCCGTTCAATAAACTCGCAGATCGTGTTTTATCGGGTCTAAAACCACTCGGCTACGCCTCGTGTTTTATACCCGATAAAACACTCCTGCTCGTTTATTAAACAGTACTTAATCTTTCAGCTTCAGGCAATGGGCTGCAGGCCCGGGGGGGGATGTACTCCGCCAGGATATGGGTAGGGGTGTTCCGCTGGGATTTTGAAAGGGGTACCCTGTTTATGACAAAAAAACCTCAAATTTGTAGACCCTGTTTATGACAAAAGATATAATTTATTGTACTGCGCTCCTGTTTCAATTATCATGTCATCTCGCGTATTGTTTTGTTTTTACGGCCATGATAACCTGTTTCGGTCAATACGAAAGTAGAATCCCTGAATATGACAGGAAACTCAGGAAGAACTTGGAACTTGAGTGAAATTGCATACCCTGTTTATGACAAGGGATCATTCCCGTATAGTCCATATATGGGAGTACCCCCACCCCCCCCCCCCGAGGATTGCAGGCGATTAAATCAAGACGTGAACAGCAAGATCAATCAATTATTTCTCTTACCAGTCAAGTCCTTTCAAGTAGTTTAACCCGTTAAAGAACTGCACTTCTTCATACGTCTTCACACTCTTTTCGCTACTAATAAACTCTGGATGCAAAGAGAGATACTGGTATAGAGCTGTTGTTCCTGTCTTCTGGGGACCAATTATGATTACTGACGGCAAACGACGACAGGTTTTGCCTGGCTCCCATATGGATAGATGTCGCTTGTCGTCACAGGGGTTCTAGAATGAGTCAAAGACATTATAAATAGAATTTTTCGTGGTTACTAAAAATAGATATCGCAAAGCCTTGTGGGATCGAGGCATTGTGAGCAAACGTTGTAAATAAAGACTTCGATGACATTAGAGAAAAACGTTTGCGCAGGCGTGCACTTCAGCACGTTTTCTGAAGGCCGGTTTAGACGGTACGATTTTCGCCTACAACTATTGTATACAACACGCTCGCGCCATCCTACAACTCGAGTCGTAGCGTGTAAATCAAGCCTACAACTCGCCTACGACAGACGCGAGCGTGTTGTATATATACGATAGTTGTAGGCGAAAATCGTATCGTCTAGACCGGCCTTAAGAATTTTGAAGAGTTTGAGTGAGAAAATAAATGTTTGTTTTCTTCAAGTATCCAAAAAAGTTCGAGAGTATACTTTTGTTAGACCAAGATACTGTATTAACAAACACAATATGAAAGAATTAGTCTTAAGTTTCAAGCATGGACACTAAGTTTTGGCATTTTGTGAAGTCCAATTTATCAGGCATGTTTGAAAGTCAAATTTACTTATGTTTTGACTAATTTGCATACGGATTCAGATTCATTTTCACTTCTGTCGGCTTCGATTACGTGGAAAAGAAGATTTATGTAAGTCAAAAATATCATAATTCTTGCAGGAATTTGAAACAACAAAACTATAAAACATTGCTGCAGTATGTTGCATGTGCGCTGAGCTTGGTTTGTTTGGTGGAACCAGCCAGCTTCACAACAAAATGTGCCCGTTTAACGTACGTATAGCAAACCAAGCAAATTAGCTTAAATAGTAAATAGTCCCCTTCACAGTTTCCTGCGCCATCTTTGCCGTGCCTTTGCATCGAAGCGAGACGAACGGTGAGCTTGCAATGATAGAGACTTTTTTAACACCTTGGACAATTATTCACACGTCTCTATCATTGCAAGCTCACCGTTCGTCTCGCTTCGATTCAAAGGCACGGCTACCTTTCAAGATGGCGCAGGAAACTGTGAAGGGGACTATTCCTTGGGCATGTAACTACGAGGGTAAAGCAAACACGAACATGCGCATGCTGTTGTGACACACAACCGCTGGTTAAATAATTGTTAATCACCACTGTGAATGGCACTGTTAACTTCGATTAAGGTTTTCCTTCACAGTTGACTGCGCCATCTTGAAAGGTAACCACGCCTGTGCATCGAAGCGAGATGCAACGACCTTGCAATGTAGAAGACATTCATAACGGACCATTTCAAGTTCCAAATTACCGCTGTGTTTCTTGATTACAGACTCATATACACAGGTTAACCTCGATTTTGTGCAGAATATTCCAGTCAAGTTCCGTCGACTTTCAAAGCGTTTGTATTGTCGAAGTTGTGCATTCTTTACTTTACCGTTGGTATTTGTGAATATTTAGACACTGATACAGACGATGACTCTGTAATCAAGGAACACAGCAGTTATCTGGAACTGAAAAATGGTCAACTGTCCAAGGTATTACAGTGTGACTACTATACTGGGGCCATGCACTTAGACAGCGAGAACAAAACAAATTGTAGAACAAAAACAATACATTCCGACTTAGGGTAGTGCAGCCAATCAAAAATCCACAGAAAACAAAAGCCTTTCCACATCTTTTTATTTCCTCGAGAAAATAAAGATGGCTATCTAGTTCTTTACAATAACTTACACTTTCTCGCGCGCTGATTGGTTATTTTTTTATCATCAATGAAAGGACAGACAGATAAAGCTGACGTCAACGAGCGCGCGCTCTTTGCGTTGGTTGTTTTGATCAGTAAAAATGAGAAGTTTTTATCGTTTTTGTTATTGTAAAAAACAGATTGACATCACTCTTTTATGTGTGGATTCACACTACTTTGACGATAAGATGACGAAATTTATCTTCAATAAGAGGACAGACACATAAAAACTGATGTCAATTTGTTAAGTTTACACGGAACACAAGGGTCAAATTACCATTCTCGTGCTAGTCTAGGTTTCTGATTGGCTCCACTACCCATAGTTTGAATGCATTGTTTTCATTCTCCATTTTAATTGGTTCTCTTGTCTAACTGGTCTAAAGCCCCGTTTACACTGGCGATTTTTGCAGCGATTTTTGCTGCGACTTTTAAGAATTTTCTTTTAAAGTTTTTTTCAGGATACCAAGATTTTCCTAGACGAATGTCTCTTCTGAAAGATGAGACAAAAGATTTCATATTTCCGAAAATTGCCACGAAAATCGCAGCAAAAATCGCCGCAAAAGTCGCCAGTGTAAACGGGGCTTTAGACCAGTTAGACAACCAGTTAGAGTGGCCCTGGTTACAGTAGTCGCACTGTAAAAAGGTTCTCTATCACGGCAAGGTCACCGTAGTTCTCACCTGGATACACAGGCATTGTCACCTTTGAAGATGACGCAGAGAACAGTGAAGGGGGTTATTGATAATCACATTTTAATTATTATCACATACCCCCCATAAGGGTTTCTTTTCGTCAGGGAACAGCTTGAAGTACATGTCGGCAAGCACAAGTGGGTGTTCTGTTCTCAGCTTCAGGTTTGTCCAGCACTGCAGATACTTGACGACATTATCAAAGGTGTGTAATGCTAGTCTGTCATTGCCGTAATTAGACATGTGAGTCATAAAAATATTAATCTGCGGATAAAAGGATAAATTATTTATAAAAAGACGATGAGTATGATGGTGGTAATAAGGATGATGGTGATGATGATAATGGTGGTGATGGTGATGATGCTAATGATGAGAATGGTGATGATGATGAGAGTGGTGGTGATGATGAGAATGGTGGTGATGATGATAATGGTGGTGATGATGGTGATGATGGTAATGAGGATGATGGTGATGATGGTAATGAGAATGGTGATGATGATGATGAGAATGGTGGTGATGATGAGAATGGTGGTGATAATGATAATGGTGGTGATGATGGTGATGGTGGTAATGAGGATGATGGTGATGGTGGTAATGAGGATGATGGTGATGATGATGGTGAGGGTGATGATGATGATGATGGTGATGATGATGAATTAGTGGTGATGGGGGCGGTGATGATGATTATGGTGGTAGTATCATCATTAGGGACTTTAAGATTTGCAAAATCTGCGACGGCGACGTCTACCGGAAGTGTAAACAACTTTGGGGTTTCACGTCTTCAAAGTCTGTCTTCCCCGTGGATGACTTGGCTTTACTGGCAACGTTTTGAATGAAATCTCCAATGAACAAAACCCCAAAGACAAGTTATTTACACTTCCGGTTGACGTCGCCGTCGTAGATTTTGCCAATCTTAAAGTCCCTAATGATGATGGAGCCGGGTAATGATGATGATGATGACGATGTTGCTGGTGATGGTGATGTTTGTGATGATGAAGATGATGGTGATGAAGATTATGATGATGAAGATTATGATGGTGGTGAATATGACGACAATGGTGGAGGTGATGGTGACGGAGCTGGTGATGATGGAGGTGATAATTATGATGTTGACAATAATGATAATAGCGATGGTAAAGATGAGAACAAAATACAAGCACTGGACATGGGGATATAATAAAACAACGTGTCACATATATAAAACCAACTCCCATCACGGGATGATAGGCCTAAAGGAAATTATAAAAGAACTGTTATAAATCCCGCATTCTGATTGGTTGGGAGCGCGTGCTTTATGAGAGCACACATGCGCCCTTTTGCATTTCTTAAAAGAAATAAAAAACTTGCTTGCTGTGCTGTGTGGAGTTATAAAGCACTTGGGGATTGACAGAACCCTCGAGAAGTGTCGATAAGCACTCCACTACGCGTCGTACTTCTCCTAACACTTCTCTCGTGTTCTGCCAACCCTGTTTGCTTTATAACTGCACACAGCACGCGCGCGCGTTTTTGTATTTCTTCAATATCTTACAGGATTATCTACGAATAATTGGAAAAGGTTTCCTCCATAGATGCTGTTTTCCAGTCTCTTGGCACCCCTGGGGTAGTTTTTTAGTAAGATGGTCTTTGTGTACAAGCCGCAGGTCTGCCTTGGAAGTACCTGAAAATAGGAGACAAAGATCCAATATAATATACTTTGCATCATAAAAAAAATTTTAAAAAGTCTTTAATTTAAGTGTCTAGTCGTTCTTTCGCACTAACTGGGGACACTTTTCGCTCACACGCACTACCAGTACATTTAATGTTCTATGCACACAATGTTCAACGCACATGTTGATTTTTATGGAGGGATGAAACCAGAGAACCCGTAGAAAACCCTCGTAGCATAGGAGAGAACAACACATCAAACAAACTCAATTCGTCCCATTTTTCTCGCGGTAACGTAGTTGAAACAGGAACCCCAAAGCCTCGATTCTCCCTCAAACCCCAAGAACCCCAAGAACGCCTGCTCTGCAGACTAAGAGTTCGCAGAATATGGAAAACAGCAGTAATGCGATCACTAGTCATCACAACATCACACTATAATATACACATTCATTCATTCATTCCTTCCTTCCTTGCTTCCTTGCTTCCTTCTTTGCTTGCTTCCTTGCTTGCCTGCTTGCTTGCTTGCTTCCTTGTTTCCTTCCTTTCTTGCTTCCTTCCTTGCTTGCTTCCTTGCTTGCTTCCTTTCTTCCTTCCTTGCTTCCTTCCTTGCTTCCTTGCTTGCTTCCTTGCTTGCTTCCTTGCTTGCTTCCTTGCTTGCTTCCTTGCTTGCTTCCTTGCTTGCTTCCTTGCTTGCTTCCTTGCTTGCTTCCTTGCTTGCTTCCTTGCTTGCTTCCTTCCTTGCTTCCTTCCTTGCTTCCTTGCTTCCTTCCTACCTTTCTCTTTCATTCATATACCGGTACGACCACCTCTCTTGCTGAGTCTTATCGATCAATCAATACCCTACACTATTTTTATGTAATATTTTTCTAGATAAATCTTTACAACATATATGTTGAATATTCAGATCCTAGATTAACACATGCACTTTCTAACAATTTTTGTTGTAAGCTCCATTGTATCTACGTTAATAAATAAACATACATTTATACTTACTAATATATATGGGTCCTAAAGGGGGTCCTACATCTATTTCCCAGCCCCATAGACCAAATCCCATAGTCCCAGATTATGTGTTGCTCTGCAAATCTCGATCCAACTCCTAATTTTTTAATGTTTTCTTGTTTTTTTCCGATAATCCTATTCCCAGTGCATAAAATCACATTTCCGAGCCCCTAAAAAGGTGAATCCCAGCTTCCATTTTACTCCTTCAGTCCTGTCCCACTATATTATAGGCAGCATATACCAACCTTAATTTCACTGTAAATAAATCCTCTCCTCTTGTGTGCAGGTATCAAATGAGGATACTCCTCTGTGGAGGTGGCCTTCAGGTTATAGTGTACCTTCCAACTGTCATACAACAGATCGTGCGTAGGATAAACCCCGGAGTGATGGGGTGCTACGGCATAACTTGTGTTGACTGGAATATTATGTTTCTGTAAACACACAAGTTTTTCGGGTAAGTTTTTATAGGTTATAGGACTACATGTTGTCCAATTTGGAAATAATTGGATGAAAAAAATTCTGAGGACCGACAAAATTGGAAGATGCTGATAAGCCGAGTCCAATTTGGCAGTCAGAGGAATTTTTTGAATTTAATTTTTTCCAAATTGGACAGACATGTAGTCCTATTGCAGATTAATTATATCATCCCAAACTATACTAGACTGATTCCATAAGTCATAGTTTTCCATCAAAAGAATGCGAATGGAAACGATCCAAATTAATATTTAATTTGGACAGGAAAGAGAATTTGAAAACAATACAATAGTTGTTTATATGGGATTATAAAGTGATGATACAATTAATATTCTGACTATGATATAAACATGCTTGGAGCTGCATGACAGCTTAGGGAAGCAAGCTTAGGAACAAAAGAAAGACAAGCACACAGAAATCTATATATTTTCTATCTTTGTCGACTTAAATGCCCTGTATCAGCCCAGAAGTTGTCTCAGCAGGGGCGTAGCGAGGACCTAGGAGCTGGGGGGAGGGGGGCACTGACCCCCCCAAAAAATTACTCCTTCCCCCATAAGACAAATAAACGAATAATCGCGCAAACAAAAAAGAAACAAATTCGTATTCGTATAAACTGATTTATACAGTGCACTTTCCTAGGTTGTAATTTATTTTCCTCTTTCGTTTTGGTTAAATATATTTTGTTTTTGATTTTTTTTTTTCAAAAAAGTTGTTTAAAAATTTGGGTGGGGGGGGGGGGAGGGGCATCCATAACTAAATTGATTAATAATCATTATTATTATACAATATTATGTTACCTTTGCAAAATCAAGGTTCAACATCAATTCATCCTTCAGTTCTTGCGGCGTCTTGATTTCATGCGCTTTCCTGTGCATCCACATATGGCTAAACCACCAAAACTTGTCTGCATTTTTAATAAGTTCATTGTCTCCTTCATCTTCCTCTTCGTTACCACGCAGAAAATGGTAGCCAGAAAATCCTAAATTGAACTTAAAGCCAGGGACTCTTGAGTTGATTCGTTTTTGTAAAGAAATAAGTGCCTGGATATTGGTAAAAAATTAGAAAAGATTAGACTGGCTAATTACAGTTTACATTACGACCGAATCGAACCAGAGGTATAAATACCATCGACTATGTCCCATTTTCTCACTGGAATCTGAAGATGACTTCCGTTCAGGTTTTCGAAACGTCAGTCACCACCAACAACAATCTTTCTCAAGACTACACACACCCAGAGGATCACATTTCACAACAAACTTCAACACCTTGGTTCGACAAGCCATTTACTCTTAGAAAAGATTAGATAGGATGGAGCTTTTGAGGTTTATCATGCATTACAAACCAACATACATTTCTTTGTAAAAATTTATGTTTAAAAAAATCATATCATTAAAAGTTTATGTAGGATCTTCATGAAACTTCAGTTTTACTTAAATATCTGTATGATATATGTAGAGAATACTTCATGGAAAGTGTGTGTGTACGGTTTTAATTCACGAGTTGTGCAGTATCAAAAAAATGAACGAGCAAGTCTTCAAGCGAGTTTTTGATCCAAAACAACGAGTGAATTAAAACTGAGATTATTTAACAACTGTAAAGAGGTTGATATCGTTTTTCATTCATAAGTTTCCATATCATCTTGAACAATCAATATCATATGAAAAATGAGTAAATAAATAAAAACGATATCAGGCTCTTACAAGGTCGGATCCAGGGGGGGGGGGGGGGGGGGGGGGCAAAGAGGGGTTGAAGCCCCAATTCAGGAGAAGAAAAAAACAAAACAAAACTGAAGAATTAGACACTTTTTTTTATTGTTTTCCGTTGTGTTGACGGAAGAAACTCAATTAGCCCTCCCCCCAGATTTTTTTTGGCTGGATCTGCCCTTGTCTTAACAAGTAATAATTTGTTTATTACAAATTTAGGTTGGATAAAATGATAAAATCCACACTTTCCAATTTACCGGCTTAATATTTATAGATTTTTTTTTTTTCAAATTTCAAAATTCGTTGTGTCCTGACTAATATCAGTGCCGAAAGGTTATTTTAGGGTTCAATACATTTTTTCCCCGTCCTTATTTGGATTTGGCTAAATACGATTACTCTAATTAACAGACATATAGTTTATAAGGTCACGATACCCAAGAATGTACAATACAAAAAATCTTTCATCATTAATGGAAACAGAATCCAGAAACAGCAGTTGTTATATAGAAACATGAGCCTTGATGTAAGCTATAAGCTAACTTTGCATACAAGTTTAGTAACATAGAGTGATATTCTTAAAGTGCATGTTCAATGTTGAGTTTATGACGTCAAAGACTCCAAAAAATAATCTTAAAAATATACTTTTGTCCTGAATATTGAGAAAACACTTCATACAGTGATTATTGGACCTTTAAAGAGTATTCTTAGGAAGTTTCAGCTGAATCCAAATTTGAGCAATTTGAGTAGCACTTTAACGACCCATAATAAAGTCAGTAGACTAAAATAGGTAAATAGTTCTTAATTCCGTTGTCTTCTTCTGTTCCTATTCGACTAATGCATATTTTAAAAATAATTCTCATACTCATTAATAATTCATGAGTAAACCAGCCAATCAATGGGCTATTTTTCGGACTGAAACTAATTGCACGGGCTTGAAATTCCATCCAGTTCTCATTGTCGGCTTTGAAATATTACTTCAAGGGCTATGAAATGATGATAAACATCTTTTCTGTGAAACATGTTTCGGGACCAAATTGTTCATCTTTTCAATACATTTCAAAATTGATGTAACTATATTTATTTGTTGCTTTGTTGTTGATATTTTTGGTCTAGTTTCAAGGAGAGAATGTCAAATGCATAAACTTGACCTTATATATTATAATATTTTTTGATAAATATTCCGTAGAATTTGAGAGTAGTGTAAGGCTGAAAATTTCAATAAGCCTGAAGTGAGATGACTTTTTACCCCCGTCTCTAGACCATAATTCTTTTCACATTGCTTTTGTTCTTTAATTATGACTATTGTTCCTGTATTCTCTAAGGAATCAAAAATTTTAATATGAAAGAATTTTAAAAACTATTATGGTATAGAGTTGGGGGTAAAACGTCATCTCACTTCAGGCTTATTCACCAAAAAAAATGTGGCTCAATATTTGTATTAATAATTATAAAAATTAGGTTAAACAATAAATCAGGGAATAAACAAATTAGTTTACGGCATTAACTGATTTTCAGATAATGGAAACTTGGGAAATTTGCTGGGAATATCAATCAGAAATTGTTACCACAAAAGCTTAGAAAAATCATTAAAATCTACAACTTTGGATAAATGAAATAAAATATAACAAAAGCAAATCATATTAAAATTTGGGGAATATTTTTTGAAGGACTGAGCATTATAGTAATTGCATATAAATATGAACAAGGACTTAAAACCGTAGGCCCTGTCTCCCAACCCTTCCTAACCAACAGTAAATGGGGGACATAAAAGAACCTGTTGAATTATTCGTATAAGAGTAGGGGATTGTCTCCCGGTTCAACAGCCTATCCCAATCTGGAGGCATTAATACTAACTTACTAACGAATCACTCATGATTGTAAGCTGCACGGCTGCTACTAGTGCCTAAATACGCAGCCCGTAAAGTCCTCTACTGGTCATGATTGTGAAGGGCATTGAGACCATGTAAAATGCGCTATATACGAAGCCCGTTATTATTATATAAATATGATAAATTAATGTAGATATTGAGATGTTGAAGGGGTAAAGAGGGGAAAACCATTGAAATGTTCGCACAAAGAATTAATGGCATTAATGAGCATATATTGGGTTGTCAGTTATTTCCGGTTCTTTAAACAAATAATAATAATAATAGTAAATCTGTTGGCATTGATCTTAAAATAACAGCATAGCGAAAGGCCGTAACTGTTTGGGATTTATTCATTGAATAAACACATTCAAAATGTATGGAATCATGCTGATTTGGCGCCATGATAACATGATTAGCTCGTATAAGGAAAAATCTCCAACAATTTTGCTTACCTGAACATCATCTTTATTCATCCTAATACCAACTTTACCGACAAATATATCGTCAATGTCCACCAAGAACCACCTTTGTAGAGGTTTACAAATAATTCCATTGGATAAAAAATGCAGAGCGTCGATGAATAAAAGTCGATGAAGCCAGAAGCTCACTCCATAACCAAAATATACTCTTTTCACTCCATCAAGCTTTCCTTTATCCAGCATTACGGTGATAAATCTTTTAGAAGCATAGGACTTGGAGGATGCAGAATCAGAATCAAGATCGTTAATGTTGTTATCAAAAAGAGAAGTTTCTTGCGTCGCGACTTCGACGTATTCATGTGTACTATGGTTCGATGAAAAGACAGTCCATTGTGTTGGTAAATCACCTTCGACAACCCCTCCAGCTCTTGTTAGCCTAAGTAATGGTGATCGTGGATTCAACTCTGCACTTTTTAAATCTTTTATCTCTGTTCGAAGCCGTAATTTTAGTCTTTTAGAGTAATAATTTAAATAACCATAGTTTTCTTGTACCGTGAATATTACTAGTCCTGCAGAGAATTCACGCGAATATTGATCGAGCGTCCTTCGAGTTCGAATCGTTAATCCTGTATAAAATTTCAAGCTCTCAAAAACAATAATAGCAAACTTCCCAACGTTATTTTCTTCTAATACTGGTAAAATAGTTTTATCGTTAAAAGAAACCAGTTGATAAGGGATTCTGTTTGATTCTAATATTGTAACGATATTCATTCGAAACACTACAGAAGTTTGTTTAAATATTACTAAGACTTGCCTCTGAGGGCGTACATTTGTGTAGTTTTTGATAATGCTGTCGAAGTTGTCTTCGTCTTTTGAAGACGAAGAGTCGAATCGAGGTGGATTGCTGCATTTTTTCGTAGTAAAACTCACAACGGAGCGTCGAGTCAGAGGATTATTGCTCACCGAGACTTGATACCAAAGGATCCAACAAGAAAAAATGCTCAATACAATCGTTCCTGTAAAAAGCTTCAAAACAAACGATCCCAAATGCAACCTCCAGATTCTCATAGTTATTCCGAGACTCCATAAAATCCAAGGTCTTCTACATCGTATAAGAAACTGTGCTTTTGTAAATCACGGCAGTTTTGTATTTCATGATGGATGACTTGCTCGAGCATGTGCGTCACAATTGTTATAAATAAAACACAAAAGCGTGAGGGAGGGAGGGAGGGGTAGTTAGATCCTATCTCTACGACCTAAATAAATTTAAAATCTCAAAACCCCGACAACATAAACAAAATTATCTGTTAACTGTCATTCCTAATAATTAAAAACAGCTTCCTGTTTTCGAGATATATTTTCAAACCAAAAGTAATTTGAGTTTTTAAAATTTCGAAGATGACTTAGGGAGGTAGGGTGAACTTAAAAATTGTATCGAGAAAAAATTATCACTATCGTTCTAAAATTCGATTTTGTCCCTATTAAGCTAATTATTAGGTAAAAGGAGACTCTGCTCGCAGGGTAGCTAATTATTTTCTTGTTAAACACAATCTAGATCTGTAGAAATTTGTTTTTTAATACATGTAATTTGCAAGCAACTGAAACTTGTGATATGGAGATGAAGAAAGTTTGTCGGAAGTGAATAAAATGGTTCAAAGTCTGCAATGGAAACACCCTTGAACATCCACACAGGTCACCTCTTTTTAAGATTAACGAGCTGATATAATCACTCGATTGTTAAGCCTCTTTTACAAGATAAATCTTCGTTCAAAAGCTTTCAAAATATTCGAGTTTTATATATTTTCTATTAAATATATATATAATTTATTCTTCAAATACATTAGCGCCAAAGGATTATAGTATATTTTTTACGACAGAATACAGTTCGTTGAAGAACGACACCATCGTATCTATAAGTATAATTTTCGATGCATTTTTGATTAGATTTAATCAGGAGTTTGCTCGAAAATTAAAGCGTAGTTGTTTTGTAAGAGAGGTCAAAAGCTGTTTCCTTCGTTTCCTCTTAAACTCTGTGGTTCCGCATTTGAAAACCACTGATATGCTTAACACAAAAACCGTTTGTTGAAACCACAATATCCCCAAAAAAATCAATATCATAAGACTATATCCTGTTACCTTGTATATACAAAACCCAAAAAGAGTTTGAGAGGAAAAAGGTTAATCTTAGTTTTCTTTGTAATTCTTATTAAAAATGGCTTATTTTGCTTTAGAAATGTCTTCTCTCGGCTGTCTCTAGCTCTTCTCTGACCAATTATTTTAACTATTTTTAAAAGGGTTTCATAGTTCACTATTATTTATAATTATCATGCTCAAGTCGACACGGATAAGTTCAGCTGCTCATTCCCAAAACTATTTACTTTAAATTAAAAATTGTTTTTGAAACGAAAGCTTTAAGACATAAGCTCCGAATTTAAACAAATTCTTTGTTTAACTCCGTGTCTCCGCAAGACTACAAATTTCTTTTTCATATGAAGAAATCGTTATTGAAGTTTGCGATTAAATTAGTGCTTTTAAATGGCTTGCCTGAGATACGAAAACGAACAACTCAAGGGTGGATCCAGGGTAGTTTACGTGATTTCCGTAAACTACTCAATTTTTTTCAAAGCTACACATTTCTTTCTAAATAATGGCAAAATATGTGTATTACATTATTCTAGAAACTTCTAGAAACAACTCACTTGGTTGTTTTTCAGTTAATTATTAAAGAAAAGTCAAACGAAAATGAGTAATCTCGTCATTTCTACCGATTTATTACCGATTCCCGCAAAAATTTTCGGGTTTCGGATATCTCCGTCGGTACGCATCGGAATGCTATCGGAAAACGATCGGAAAACAGCCTTTGTCAAATAGAACCTCAGGGGGTGAGCGTGCGTAGTTGTAGAGCTAGGCTGGTGTGATGATCGTAAACTACTCAAAGAATTCTCTGATTGGCTGGAAACACATTGATTGTTTTGGAAACCACTCAAACCCTTTTCTGATTGGCTATCTACTTTGCAAACTACCTCATAAACTACCAGCAAAACTATAAAAAGCTAGACCTACCCCCGTTGGGTCTCTTTCGTTCTTATGATTAGAGTCATAGACTTTCTGTAGTTTGAACGAAGGAATATTCTACAATGCGTGGCGACCCGATTTGCAGGAGGGAGGACTGTTCTCCTTTCGACATTGGCTTGAATTTTAAAGAAATTGGCTCTTCATTATCACAAGATAAGCTGGGGTTCATTGAGAATGTGTGGAAACCAGGTGAGATTTTTGATTTCCCACTGTCAATAGAAAATAGAAAGCCTCGTAAGTTTGTCTTTGAATGGCTTAGAAGATATCCCTGGCTTGCATACTCTAAATATCTCGATGGAGCATTTTGTTTTCCCTGTGTTTTGTTTGGAGTAGAATCTGGTAGAAATGCTCATAAATTAGACAAGTTGTTGAAGTCCCCACTCACATGTTGGACTTCAGCGGCTTCGAGACTTACAAAACACGCCAGCGGTAAATGTGAGATGCACAATTTTGCTGTAATTGTCATGGATAACTTTTTGAAAACAATGAGGCAGCAAGCGGTCCCAGTAGATCAGCAGTTGAATAATATTATTCAACAGCAAATCGATAGAAATAGGACGGTCCTTAAGTCTTTGTTTGAAACGATAATTTTCTGTGGGCGAAACAACATAGCTCTCCTGGGTCAACGCGATGATGACCCAACAAATGCTAGTCTATCAGGAAACAATGCTGCAGCCCGAAACCCTGAAGAATATTATAGGACAAATTTAACTGTAGTTTTTCTAGACCATATAGTCCAACAACTGAACAACAGATTTCAAGATGATGTGTTTGTTTGCTACAGAGCACTTTCAGTTATTCCATCAATTATGCTGGCCACTGGTATTGTTTGGAAGGATAATGTATTAGCCTTTTGTGAACATTATAGGCAGGATATACCTAATTATGCAGGTTTACAAGCAGAACTTATTCTGTGGGAGAGAATGTGGATGAGGAAAGATGATCTAGGAGAGGAAATCCCTGATAGTTTAGAAGGGACACTTGAGCACATTGACAATGTTGCTTATGCTAATATACATACCATACTTCAAATCCTTATAAGTATCCCTATGTCATCTGCTTCTTGTGAAAGGTCCATTTCAACCCTCCGTAATCTTAAGAACTACTTAAGAAATACTATGGCTCAAGACAGAATGAATGGACTGGCACTGATGCATTCCCACAGAGACATGGACTTAGATCTTGAGGAAATAATATATTTATTTGCTACTTTAAATCCTAGACGAATGAGAATGGAGAATATCTTACAGTAATATTTTATACAAAATTTTTTGGACTACCACTCCAGTGTTCTTAGAGTACTTTTGAGTTATGTTCCATCTGGATTAATAATTATCTGATGTTTAATCCTTAAACTGATGGGGAACAGTACAGGAACAAGGTGGAATTTTTAAAAACTTATTCTTTTCTGAAATCTATAATATTGTTCACTGGGTTTTAATTAAGCTTGAATGGTCTTTACATATTCTCAACTGAACTCAGCAATGAACTCATCTATAGTGGAACACCTCAATCTAAATAAGGTAATGTATTCATTTTGTATAATTTGCTAGTACATGTAAATTCTAGTACACTGATATTGTGACTGTATGTTCTCTATTTTTCATAAAGTATTGGCAATTTGCTGCCATGTCACTTTTCCTTTAATAGCATATATTTTGCATTGTACTCTTACATACTAATACTTTTGATGTCATTTTTTTCACATGATGTCCTTTGATGTGCTAGATTCTTCAACTGAGATAAATCTGTACAAGGATCTTGACTGCAGACAGCATGCTATGGTAGATGTATCCTTTTAGGCAGTTTATAACTAATAGGGGGATGGTGGGTTGGGTATAAATTCAGAGTAAACTACTCATGTCCAAACCCTGGATCCATCCCTGCTACTTAACGCAAAAGCCGCAGTTATTTTAAGAAAATGCCTCCAAACTAATAAATAATAGCCTCGTAATGTTAAGCTGTTTTGAATTAATATTTTCAAACAGTTTTTACGAGTTTAATCCCGTTTGTACAATAATTTTTTGTACAACTTTTTTAAACCAGTTAGTCAAGCCGAATATTAATTAGCAGCATTCGCTACGAATACCGCGTCTCTCTCAAAAAACCTTTTACAAAAGCGAAATTCAAGCAGAAACTTTCATTTATTAATCACACGAGCGCAATTCAAGATGACTGGATTTGAAAATTTTATGTAGTTAAGGTTATTATTGTTGATGAGATTTCAACCACAATTTTTCGCGCGGGAAAATGGCGACATCATTTCAAGTGGCAGAGATAGACAAGTTTCTCTAAACGTTTGCTTTTCTGAAACTAGTTTAAAAAGCCCTAAAAATAAATCCGGCTATAAATGCCTAAGATTAAAACTAGAAGGTTCTTTTATATAGAAGCTTCATAACTTCCTTATTTTGGTTTATTCAAAAATTGTTTTTGATTGCCGCCTTCCCCAGCCTATTACAATCTACAAAACCTTTCGATCAAATTAGTTTTTAGTTAAAATCTGTAGTTAACGGTGTCCTAATTGGAATGTTCTAGGCATCTTTTATAATTTCCAAAATAATTAGATCTAGGGCGTCAAAAAATTAGTTTTATTAAGAAAAAGGATTTTTTTTCAAAGCACAGAAATATTTATTATAGTATCTACGCTATTGTAGGACACGACTAATGAATTTAAATCGAATCCTTCTGACAATTCCCGTACACCACTACTAGAGATTGAAGGGGAATGTGTTTATCACACACCATTGAAAATACTGATCAATCAATCATTAGAATGCAGAGAACCAGCTGTATATTTATCAGTATTACATAAACTGTTCCTTCCCATCAGGCGTTACTGCCTTGGAAATTCTATGCGTTGATGAACCGTGGATTGACGGACCGCTGAACGCAGAATCCGCAGAACAACCACCTCAGAAAAATTATTTTAATGCACCTTTATGCAAAAAGACATTTATTATCCACTTATTTCAATAAAGTTAGTCACCAAAAAACCTAAAAAGCTGAGATCACTGAGGATCATGGGAAACTTTTAATATCAAACAAGTAAAGCTTTGGATACAGCAGCTTGAGGATGCTCAGAAGAGGTGAGACTGTAACTGGTAAAAGATCTAAAATCCATCAACAGTTATCAAGCGGTTGAAACACATGTAAAATGTAACTACCCATAACCCTTGTTGGTCTCAGCTTTATAGCTTTTCAGGCGACTAACTTTATTGAAATAAATGTATACACCGTGAGTGTTTTACTGGGAAAAACGCCACTCTTATTTTTCGTATAAAGTACATCCGGGACCCGCGTAACTATTTTCCATATCTTCAGTAGTGAGGATATTGATGACGTCACTTGCAATGTTTCCCGGGACCTGTTTTGATTAACTTGCGTAGATTTTTTGTTTCGGCCCTCAGGCCGAAACAGTCACTACATTCGGTTTGCCGGACCATAATAGTCTCCGTGCGTGTCATTTAGCTGTCAGAGTTTTGGACCTAATCCAATCATATGCCGTTTCCATCATAAGCAATGGGAAAATGTAAAACATTTCACCATGCGGAGTATTTGGGAGAGTTGCGTGAATCTTCTCTGAGGTAGTTGTGTAGACTAAAGTTATGCCCTTTCGCATGACGCCATTTTTTGGGGAAAAAATATAATATTGATTAACCCTACGACAATGCGTATTTTATTCCTAAGTCAGTATCTAGGTCCAAGTCGCCAACTAGGTAAGTCATTGAAAAGTTATCCAAAAGCTTTTGTGATTGTGCGGCAACAGTCTCAGCTACCTGTGAGCATAAGCTGAGAAAACTGGTGAGTTTATCTATGTAACTAACAGCTGATGCATATATATTTTGTGAAGCAAGCTTCCGATATGTTGTAGCTTCGTGCGCATCTGAGGACATGATTTTGCTATCAGCTATTATTTAAATTAGGTCCTATAAACAAACAGTGCGTACTTTACAACTTTAAAGATAGATTTCTATAAAATCATCAGTTTTCATTTATTAATACTCTGATTTAAAGTATAATTTCTTGGATTCGGTAATATTTTTGAAGCACAAAAAGATGTAAATTTTGAGTTGATTGGTGACGGCGCACTGGTCAAAGACAAGCCTTGTATCTATTCGTTCGAATTGAGACTTTCGCATTTTCTTCAAGCTACGATATA
Organism: Actinia tenebrosa; assembly: GCF_029948245.1. Classification (NCBI taxonomy): domain Eukaryota; kingdom Metazoa; phylum Cnidaria; class Anthozoa; order Actiniaria; family Actiniidae; genus Actinia; species Actinia tenebrosa. The sequence goes on from NW_028292570.1 coordinate 9,856,977, forward strand.
AGAGCTAAATACATTTACCATAAATGTCAAAGAGCAGAATGAAGGTTTAAAAAGTATCCTACATTCAACATAGCGCGTACAGTAATGCTCATGTGCCAAAATATTTTGCACCAAGTACTCTGCTCTCTGCGATATACTCAATCATTGTTCATATCTATTGTCGGATCTCTCATTCGTTCGGCGAGACGTTATATGTACGTACGTTGCCCTGTTTTCCCCCAAAACACTACGATGTTTCAAAGCAAGAACCACTAAAATCTCCAAAAAACTTAATTACGATGTATTTCGTCCAAGAGAATTTTATAACAAATGTTTCCATCGAAATTTGCGTAAGACTTTGCAACGTGAAAGCGTACCGCGAGATCGCTCTTGTCTGCCATTTCCAAAATACAGGAGACCCAATCATTACCACAGCAAGACCAAAATTCTTTATTCAGCAATGCCACACAATAAATAGATAACGGGCCGAAACATCATCGCTTTCGAAGCGATATAGGCTTGTTGTAAATTTTTCTATATAATAAAAAGAAAATTACACGTTGGCTTGAAGATATCAAGTTTATCTACTCGTGTTGGAAAGTATTTCACCACTCGAAAATATACTTTCCTGTCTAGCTTCGCGCCACTTATATCCATTTAATATATAGAGGTTATATAATTATCAATGAAGTATGTTTTGGCTTTTTCAGGCAATTCTTTCCGTGTATTTTTGAATAGCCATCGCAATGGTGTTATTTTCACACGTGAAGATATCAATTTTTCGAAATAGAGAAAAATAGATATTTCATCGGTAATTATATAATAAGATTGTTTATAAAATATTGACTATAAAATATTGACAATCCACAATCTGTTTTTTTCTTTCACGTTGCCGCGCTTTTTCAAGAAAAGTAAGATGGTGGAATAGGAGAGCGGCGCTGAATGCGAGGAAAGCTTGCTGTTTTGTTGCCGTTCTTTGATTTTATTTTAGACAAGAATGAAGCTGCAAACTGTATCAATATTCCTTGAGTTTCCCTATGTGTTCAGTGAGAATCGTCGTGTGCATAACATTTCAAGGTCATTCCCTCCTTTAGTAGTTGTTTTTTTTCTTTTTTTTTTTTCTTGGTATCTATCTATCTCATTGGTATCTATCTCAATGATATTGTAAATTTTTTATTTATTGCTTTTGACTTTAGGACACTTATGTAAGAGCATTGAGTTCTAATAATGCTCAGGAACTATCATTATTATTATCACGCGACTATTGTGAGTGCCCTCGATTGACAATTGTCATTTTTATGCTGATATTGACCTTGGCCCATTCAAGGCATGCAGGAAGTTAAACAAATAATAAACGAGTTGCTTCATGTTAGAAAAGTTGTTGAATTTGAGATGAGCTGCTGCAAATAAGAAACGAGTTCGGCTGCATGTTAGACGAGTTGCTGCATGTTAGACGAGTTGCTGCATGTCATATTAGACGAGTTGCTGCATGTCATATTAGACGAGTTGCTGCATGTTAGACGAGTTGCTGCATGTCATATTAGACGAGTTGCCACAAAAAGGGTCAGGAAATGGGGGTCCGGATCCCGAATCACGCTCAATTTTTCCCCGCTCTATATTTTATTTATTAATGTTTTTCCCAAAAAAAAAAAAAAAAAAAATCAGAAAGCAAAATTCCACATCCTGGATATTGAATTCGGCAGTTCCCGAGTCAGGGCCGAATGCCAATATCTCGAATTAGCCTTCTCCGCGGGCAACTCTTATATTTTGGAGCTCCTGTAGCAAACAAAAGAGAGAAGACTAGGGGCGAGCCAAAAATAGGTTGAGGGGGGAGAGGGGAAGGGAGGAAGGAAAAGAGGGAAGAGTTGCTAACCCTTCACCTCTTTTCTCCCTCTTTCTTACCTCCAGTCCATCTCTTTCGCCTTTGCCCCACAGGAAGCCGAGCGACAGGGGAGACTGGGTTATGGACGTCAAAAGAGCAACACGTTCTTTTTGATGTACAAAGAAATGCATGGGATACTGAAAACTTCCTTGCGTTTCTTGGGGTTTTTTAGAAGTTTTTGGACTTTTAACTGCTTTCTTGGGCTTCTATGTTATCATTTCACGCGGCCAGAGGTCAAAGAAATGCCGGTTTTTGCATGTTTGACCGCTCGAAAAAAATAGAAAGACGCGTCAGAATCAAAATTTTTTTTCGACACGTTTCTTAGAATGTCTTATATTTTGATATAAAAAAGTAAAAAAAATTAATGGTCATAGGCACTTAAAATTTCGGCGATCTCTCAACTAGAACGAACTTGAATGGATTCAAAGTAGCTTTGTAGAGAAACTTCAAGCGATTCTCCTCACTCAGCTTAAGTTGTTTGAAAATACGAACGATTCTCTTCGTGGTACTTGGAATAATATAACCATATAATAATATTAATGTAGTTTTGTAGTTTATTATAAGTCACCCCTTAAATTACAGGAGCAATAATAGACTGCGAACAGTCATTTCCCTTGGTAACCGTCCGTTTGTCTGTCGTTTCCATTGGCCGAGGAATATTGGTTAAGAATCGTAACCAATCTTCCTCGGCCAATCGCCACGGACAGACAGACAGACAGTGACCAAGGAAAATAGAGGAACTGCTCGCAATAACGCCTAGTGCAATAACGCCTTACTACCCTCAACATATCATCCCTCTATAACTAAACTCCTGCATCGATATTTCTATATAGCTATTAATATATTAATATATTTGTTATACATTTTTCCTATTTACAATAAATTCTATATTTCATATGTATACATATTTAAAATTTCGAATAATCTTCATATAAAATAACCTCTGTTTTTCATAGAAAAATAAATATTTACATCTCGTTTGGTGAATTTAAGAAAAAATCTCTATAAAATTATAGCTCTTTCTTTGTCATTTTTTGGTAATGTTATTTAACATTATTTTTGATAATACTCTAAATTGGTTTTTAACTTATTAGGAGCACATTAGTACAGCATTGATGTGATAGGAGAGAGAAAAGACAAACACTGTTAATAAGAAGTGTAAAGACAGGACTGCGCACTAGAGACAGACATGAACACATGCAATATACACAGACTCAGTATTGATGCCATAGGAGTGAGAAAAGACAAACACTGTTAATAAGAAGTATAAAGACAGGTCTGCGCACTAGAGACAGACATGACCACATGCAATATACAGACTCAGGACAGCATTGATGTGATAGGAGTAAGAAAAGACAAACACTGTTAATAAGAAGTGTAAAGACAGGACTGCGCACTAGAGACAGGCATGACCACAAGCAATATACACAGACTCAGTACAGTATTGATGTGATAGGAGAGAGAAAAGACAAACACTGTTAATAAGAAGTGTAAAGACAGGTCTGCGCACTAGAGACAGACATGATCACAAACAATATACAGACTCAGTACAGTATTGATGTGATAGGAGAGAGAAAAGACAAACACTGTTAATAAGAAGTGTAAAGACAGGTCTGCGCACTAGAGACAGACATGATCACAAACAATATACAGACTCAGTACAGTATTGATGTGATAGGAGAGAGAAAAGACAAACACTGTTAATAAGAAGTATAAAGACAGGTCTGCGCACTAGAGACAGACCTTACCAAAAGCAACACGTACACAGACTCATTACAGCATTGATGTGATAGAAGTGGGGAATAAGCATAAAAAATAGCCCGTTTTTAAAGAAATATTTTTTGAAACCGTCATCTCTGCCATAGGTCACGTGGTCTAGCGTCCATATTGAATTCAGATCTAACTGCACATTTAATTAACAGACAGCTAGAGTTAAAGTATAAGAAAGATTTGTTCCGAAAAATCCCACTATAATAGTAAATTTTCTCGCGTTAAGTCAAGCCCTGGAATTTTTTTCTTGTGCAAATCCAAAATGGCGGCAAATGACCACGTGATCTAGTGCTTGGTAATTTTGCTCAAAAACCGCTGACCACTTACTTGGTACTTCTTTGACCATCACAAACCTCGATCATTTTTTTGCAAATTTTTTATATAAAATTTTATAATAAATTAATTATTAGAGCAGATTGAACCTCACCCAAAGTCTTTGAGCCATTTGGGTAATTTAAATTCAATCTTTTGATTGATTCTCATAAGGTTCTTATTGTGTATTGCGTAATACCGCTGTAAGTATTTAATCGTGGACTCGTCTAATGTGTCAGGGACAGTTTTCTCGTATCTGTAACAGGCTTTAGTGCTGTTTGAGGATGTAGAGGAGCAGAAGGCTTTTTCTTCCTCGTTATAGCTGGGAAAAAGAGCAGATAAAGGTTACCAAGTGGATTACTGTTCAGGGTTCGATCTATGAGTTGGCCGTGCCCTGACTCAGATCAGCCCAGAGGTTGTTTCAGGGTTTGATCTGTGATTTAGGCGTGCCTTGACTTTGATCAGCCCAAAGGTTGTTTCAGGGTTTGATCTGTGAGTTAGTCGAGCCCTGACTTAGATCAGCCCAGAGGTTGTTTCAGGGTTTGATCTGTGATTTAGCCATGCCATGACTTAGATCAGCCCAGAAGGTTAACGTTGTTTCAGGTTTCAATCTGTGAGTTAGCCGTGCCCTGACTTAGATCAGTCCTGAGGTTGTTTCAGGGTTATCTGTGAGTTAGCCATGCCCTGACTTAGATCAGCCCAGAGGTTGTTCCAGGGTTGGATCTGTGAGTTAGCCGTACCCTGACTTAGATCAGCCCAGAGGTTGTTCCAGGGTTGGATCTGTGAGTTAGCCATGCCCTGACTTAGATCAGCCCAGAGGTTGTTTCAGGAATTGATAAAAATCAAAGTTTATTCATTACGACTATTTGCCGTGACTTAATTACCTCAATCGCTTCTCGTATTTCATTGGATGATCCAAAGCAAGAAAATCCTCCAATTGATTCATGACGTTGATTGGCTGGTTGGCCAAATCGTTTAGATCAATAATAAGCATTTGTTTGGGATCGTAGAGTTTCATCCATCGTCCGATGTGTTCCGCGTAGTGGCCTGGGCGTAATATAGCCGCGCGCATGCGTAGTAGGTCTGGGTTGGTTTGGCTGGTGACTATCTCGGTAAACTTGGTATGCGATAACTTGTGGCGTTTAAAAAGATGCTAAAATATAAAACACGTATTACATGATCAATGAGTGGCCGAAAAATAGAGTGTGATTGCTTAGTAAAGGGTATACATTAGTATAAAAAACCCCTTTGTGTCTTTAACAACAGGTCGGTAAATAGAGGTTGGTCGGTTAATAGACGTATAAATTAGTATAGGAAATCGCACGATATCGAGTACAATTTGGAAATTAATAGACACGAGTAAAGTAGTGCAATTAAAGAACTTTCAAAACATTACTCGCGTCTATTAATTTCCAAATTTTACTCGAGATCGTGCGATTTTTGGTTTATAGTTCACTCAACAAAATTTCAGTAAAAAATGCGAAGCGATGCCGTTCATCTTTGTCTATTCAGTCCATCGCGCAACTGAAATGCAAAAAAAAGATTAGTTCTTACGGCTTTAAAATTTTATTTATGTTTTTTAAGTAAAAAGTGATAGAAAATAATTGTTTTGACATTGTTTTGGCCGTGTTGCCATAGCGACTTAATTCGGTACTCTTACGGAGTACAATTAACGCTATAATTGTACTCCTCTCGACCAATCAGAGTCGAGTAATTTTGTTGAGTGTACTATAAATGTAAAAACCCTCTTTGAGACTTTGACAAATGGTCGCTAAATAGAGGTTGGTCGCTTAATAGAGGTATAAATTAGCGAAAAAACCCCTCTTTGGGACTTTAACAACTGGTCGGTATATAGAGGTTGGTCGTTAAATACAGGTTCTAAGGTATTCTTACCTTGTAGTGGGCATATGCTATCATGACAGGGTCTTCCAAGACAAAAACAATCTTGGCTGATTTCAGCAAAGCATTGACTCTTGAAGGAGCCGTCTGACTAGTGAAGTAACTGTGACTTGATTCATAAGACACTTGGTTGGGACTGGTTGGTTTACGAAACACCGACATGTACCTTAAACAAAAATTAACATTAAATGTGGTAAGTGGAAAATTCGTAAAAATCCGCCGTCCAGGTTAATAAACCCTTCTTCAAATTGTCTTGAATGCGAGGTTAACATGAAAAAGTACAAAAGAAATGCCGCAAATTCCATCGAGAAAAAGTGTGATTTCTTTTGTATTTTCAAGCCTCTCATCCACGATACTTTTAAGAAGGGTCCATTAAATGGTAAAACACTTTTCCTTCATCCATTGTCAGCCTACGCATTGAGTCGCTTGTCCGAATCCTACGGACGCCACATCAGGGAATGTGTTTTTGATTTGATGTTCTCTCCCTGCCGCGAGGGTTTTTCTCCAGGTTCTCTGGTTTTCTTCCCTCCACAAAAATAAAAGCGTGAGTTGAAAGTTGGGACATTGGTTTGATTCTTGCACACATGCGAGTTGAGTTTGTTTGATGTGTTTCTCTCTCTCTCTCTCTTTTGGTTCTCTCTCTTTCCATGAGGGTTTTTCTCCAGGTTCTCTGGTTTTCTTCCCTCCACAAAAAATAAATCGTGAGTTGAAAGTTGGGTCATTGATTTGATTCTTGCACATATGTGAGTTGTTTTTGTTTGATGTTGTTCTCTTTTTTTTAACAATTTTATTGACCTTCAAAATTTCTCAATAGCAAACAATAATAGCAAACAAACTAAAGAGAAAAGAGAGAAAACAAAACAAAAAGAAAGAAACCAACAACTAATAATAATATGAATAATGCAAGTGCCTTTGAACATATTCATATGGGAAAGAGCGCTATATAAAAATAAGATGATAAATATCATTCATCATAAATATCAAAAATAAATATCAAAAAAGGATCACGAGGGTGGGCACGAATGGGAACTAGAATCCAATGTCTCTTCCTTCCCACGAGGGTTTCTCCAAGTTCTCTGGTTCCCCCCTTCACGAAAATGAACACGTGAGCTGACAGTAACCATGGAGATACTTACCAGTCTAAGCCTTTTAAATAATTATTGCTACTGAAAAACTCGGCCTCTCCCGACGTATTGTTCATGCTGTTCATTCTGAGTATGTCTGGGTTCAGGTGAAGAAGAGACTCCAGTAGTTCCAGGCCACCGTGGGGTGGCCCGATCAAGAGGAACGAGGGGAGCTGGTTACAAGTCTTGGCTTTGTCCCAAATTTCAAGGTGACGTTGATGATCGCATGGACTCTAATGTTAATTGGAGAGAGAGATAAGTAATAAGTGAGAGAAGGAGAAGGAGAAGGAGAAGGAGAAGGAAAAGGAGGAGTAGGAGAAGGACAAGAACAAGGGCAAGGACAAGGAAGTGAAGGGATACAATCCAAATCACATTCGACATGGAATATAAATGAAATCGAAGCACAACACACCTGCCATAATGGTGTCTTGTCTTGAGGAAACAGATGGAAATATATATCAGCCAATCGAGTGGGCGGCGCGTGTCTCAGTTTAATATTCGTCCAGCGGTTTGTGAATTTGACAAGGTTCGTAATAGCGTACTGGGCGAGGCGATCGTTGGCATAGTTTGTCATATGCGTCATTATAATCATCACCTGACAACAGTAAAAAAAAAAAAAAAAAAGGTCAGAATGCTCTTTTTAAAAAAATTAAACTTTTACCTGCAAATATTGCAGCTCCTACTTCTCTGGTGCTCAGGGATAGACTCGACTTTGGGTAGAATTTCATGTTTTCCAGTGAATTCCAGGTCCATGGAATTCCAAAGTGTTTGTACGTATTGTTTGAAGGTGTGCAAATTTTACTTTACCGCTGTTAATATTTAGACACTGATTCGAGGCGTACCATGAGTAAATCAGACTATAGTCAAGTAACGGAGCGGTAATTTTGAACTCGAAAATGGTCTCTGTGTAACAGCTTTACGTGACAATGTTTTCCCGTGACATAAGCGTGAATCGATTATTTTAATGCATCACAAAGAGCACTGCGTGAAACTTATCTGTGCTTAAAGCTTGCAACAAAAAAGTTCTAGTGTACAAGAATTCTTTCTATCTGGGCAAGACGTTTGCGTGACTGCCTGCCCATCTACGCTAATAAATATTCATAGGACATTCCAAGCGTGACACAATTTATCTTGTGCGTGATGCAAAATATCTCCTCGCACATCTGCGTGACGTCCACCTCTTCTGGGTCATCAAGTCTGAGAATTTTGAGGGGAAATACAATGCGTGACGAGTTATTTCTGCATGACAATTTGAGCACGAAACCACAACCAGATATTCTGGGATCTCAGGAAGTTGTGGGTATAGAAGCAAGCAGATATGCGTGGCATTTCGGAAGAACAGGTCGACCTAACGCCTACTCATACGAAGTGCCAAAATGAGATGAATTGATGGTCCAAAAACCGGATAAAGTGATATGGCCGACATGATTGTCAAAAGACAAAAGGTCACACGATCATACATATCTTAGCTCTCCACGTTCCTGCGGTATTCATGGTTTAACGAAGGCGTTTCGTTCATCCCCCCAACCACGTTTCCTTCCTCTTCGATTACGCGCATCCCGCGGGATAGGCCGTGGGAAATAAACTTACGGGATTTCGGACGAGCGTCTCAAACAGCTCTCCTCCATAGATGTTTCTGTCTAACGCTCTGTGTCCTCCTTTGATTTGCTTGAAATAATTCGTCGATGTGAACAAACCACATGTCTGTCTGGGTAGAACCTTTGGGAGAAAAAGAAAAAGAAAAAAAAAACAAACCACATTCAATAGACATTTTACTCAAGGTTGCGCGCTCATCCAAATTTAAGAAACTTGACGGGCCACAATAACAGGACAAGAGCTTTATAATGAGGATTATAATATATTTCTACGAGATTTTTCGATAAGAATTCATTAAATCGATTAGTCTCCTTTAAATATAAAACTGGCTTCACAATTTTATTGAATGTGCGTTTTTCAGGTTTGTGGCTGTCAAGTTTGGATGCTCAAACCTTAAGAAAACGGTCTAAAAGTCAGTTTGACTTGGTGATAAAAAAGAGCTCTTTCAGCCATGGCATATGGGTGTACGTTTGACAATAACTTTGTGACGTTTGTTTTGTTAGGTACACCAATATGGCTGCCATCTCTATTGCCAATTAATTCTCCATGGACTGAACAAAAAATTGCTTCACACAACATAAGATATGTCTCGCTCTAGCGAATTAAATTTAAATTCTAATGCATAGAATACTATATCTGGTTTATTGGTTTAACTCAAGCTCGTCTTATATGATTACAGGGAAAAAAAGAAAGAAAGAAAGAAATTCGCTGCGTTTGCTAGGAATAGAGTTAGACAACGTTGCCAGCGCATGAGTAAAAAATTATAATTACATCGTGTATCGGCGGTTTTAAAAGGAGCAAGATTGCTAGACAAGTCCTCCAGTGGCCGGTTATTGAGGTGAATGATCGCGATACATACGTCCGTGTAGTAATGACCTATTTCCTATTTTCGAGATATCTCTCGATATCTAAATATCAAGGTAAATAAACAAGGTATTTACTGTGGTATTCAACAAAGTGGTGGGCTTTGCTTGTTTTTTTAAATAAATATCGGAAACCAAATATATCCAAAATATCGGAACTTCAAAATCAACGACTTAACGACGAAATACGAAGGTGATTAGAATTATCCAATAAAACTGATATGCCGCCAATGGGCACTTGATCGTTCCCAGTACCTTCTCAGAACAGAACAGCTCTGTCCGGTGATCTGAAATAGTGACGTACAAATGACGTCACTGCAAAACTGAGGTGTCGTAAGGCCTGTGAAAATTGAACAGCGAAAAACCTGTCCATTATTGCAATAAAAATATAAAACTCGTAAGTCATTGTGTCACGTTATCAACCTCTTAGAAAGTTTATATTTTTTCATTTGGTGACCTGGATATCCACAATTTCAAGAGGAAAAGTGACACATCAGTTAAGCAAATTTTCTCAATTCTGATTACCTAACATTTTCTCTCGTATCACCTGGTGAGATGGTACTGTGAACAAGGATATTTATAAGTACCATAATTCTTCTTACCTTTATGCCTCTGTATATGAATCCTCTTCTAAGCCAGGCTGGTTTGAGATGCGGGTATTCCTCAGTTGATGTCACGGTTATGCTATCGATCTCTTTCCACGCCGTATACAGGGGTTCATGTACCGGGTAGACACCCGAATGGTGGGGTGCTACAGCGTATGAAGTGTTCAGCGTTATTCCATATTCCTTAAAATTAATTAGACTTATTATGAAAATTTATCACAGAGAATCGACAACATAGCTTAGAAGATCTCTTAGATGTGACATCAATTGTATGCAAAAACGAATTCTTTTTGTTATGGAAGAATTAGCTGTCAAACACTGCCCGTCATGTGCAATCAACCAGTGAATTTTCTATTGCTTGGTATCAATTAGCTGAATGAATCTCGTGAAGCTCATTTCCAGCCTACAATGACAGGCAAACACTGTCCGTCATGTGCTATCAACCTGAGAGTATTCTATTGCTTGGTATCAATCAGCTAAATGAATCTCATGAATCTCATTACCAGCCTACAATGACAAGCAAACACTGCCCATCATGTGCTATCAACCAGAGAGTATTCTACTGCTTGGTATCAATCAGCTGAATGAATCTCACGAATCTCATTACCAGCCTACAATGACAGGCAAACACTGCCCATCATGTGCTATCAACCAGAGAGTATTAATCAACTGAATGAATCTCTTTACCAGCTATAATGACAGGAAAACCTCTTCTTACCTCGGCAAATTTCTTATTTCTTTTCATGGATCCAATGAGATCCTGTAGAGAGAGCCTGTGAGCCTGTTCGTGGTCGTACAAATGACCAAACCAAGTAAACCTGTGCGCATATTCCAGAACTGCTTCATCGCCATCATCCTCTTCGGCATTGCCTCTCTTGTAGCCTTTGCCAGAATACCCCAAGTTAAATTTAAATCCTGGAATCTTCTGTGATAGTTCTCCTTGGACAGACAACATATCCTAGTGTATAAAACCAAAATTACTTATAATTAATAAACAGATATCAATGTTTCAACTTCAACTTCAACTTGTTTATTTACACTTTTGTTATAGAAATTTCAATGTCATTGTAAACATTTCAGTGCTGTAAATGTTTTCCTGTAGCACTCGAAAGCGTTCAAAACCTTTCTCGGCAAAAGGTAATGAGGTGGTAACAATGTACCATTTTTCCCGCCAATTCACACGCGTTTGCGATTCAGGTTTAAAATTTCCCGCCTTATCCACAGGAATCCCGCACGAATGAATGAAATTTCGGTGCCGAGATACGAGGTGCAAAACAGCAATTTGTAATCATTTCCAAATAAAAAAATTAAAATACGAAAGAATAAAAAGAAGACCTCTTATCTTTCACAAAAAAAAAAAAAAAAAAAAAAAAAAAAAAAAAAAGAAAAGAATTTTAGTCGTTTTTGTTTAAGTCAAACGTAAGGGTAGGGCGGAGAATCTTATCCCAAATTGATAGTTTTTACAATCACCATCTTTGATGAATGAAACAAAAGATTCGTCATTATTCTCTTTTATATTATCATCTAACATTGTTATTTCATTCCCTTGGGAATGATTGAAAACTAGCAATATGTACTGAAATATATGAATACTTTTTTATGCCACTAGATGGCAACGACAAGAATTGGGCATGTGTCAAATGATTGACAGATGGTCACACGTGATGTAGTTTCCCAACTCACCATCACATCCTCACGGTGCAGCCTCAACCCAGTGCTACCAATAAAAACATCATCAACGTCTATTTGTAAATATCGGTCCAATGAGAACGTCAGAGCCGTCGGTGATAAATAATCCATCGCATCCAGCAACAACAAAGTATGAAGAAAAAATGGGAAACCTCCTGAAAAAAACACTCTCTTTACTCCATCAAGATTTCCATTATCTAGAACCACAGTCGCTCGGTTGAACTCCGGTCTACCTATACTCCTTCGACTGTTCTTCGTATTGGATTCACCTGGCAGTACGTACGATACGACCTCAAGAGGGGTCCGAATAGGATCAAAACTCAGAAGCATCCAACGTGTACCAAGTCCCTTGGGCACTCGAGGCTTCTCAGCGCGTCCACCATCTTTTGTAATCCTCAACAAATCCGAACTACCATTAACTTGAATGAAAAGTGGTCCTTTTTCCTTGGCTGGTTTTCGAACATGAAGCTGAAACTCTCTAACATATCCAACATAGTTCGTAGTAAAAAATAAAATGCCTGTATTAAATTTTCTTGAGTACGAATTCAATATATCTTTCGCATTTTCTTTAAGGTCAACGTAAGTTCTAATATCCACGAATATAACGAGAGCGTATTTAGCACTATAGACGTTACTACGAAGTGCGTTTTTTAAATCGAGGAATGATTTCTCATCCACACGAGATACTTCATAAGGAAGCCGATAACCGTCCAGAAATTTGCACAAAACGTGCGATACTTTGAATCGTTCGTTAGGAGGGTTGCGCAGGACGACGAGAATTTTTTTGCGCACTTTGTAGGTCTTGTTTGGTTGTTTTCTAGATGTGGTGAGCCATCGTATGTCCCTTGTGTAGTACAGGCTTGGATCTGCCGCGTTTTTTGTTAAAGCTGTTCCAACGACGTCGTCTGAAAGAGAATACATTCATTTAGGATTTTATCCTGACCGGTTTTAAAAGATATTTTCAAAATTGACAGTGGAGTTATCAGTCAACCAACAACTAATTGTTATACATACTCTTATGAATTTTTCTTTTACTTCTACATTTAGTCGTCCGTTCATTCATCTATTCATTCGTTTATTCATCCCGTTACATCCACCTATTTTTTATTTACTTGTTTCTCCTTTTGTCCATCTTATTCAATCAATTCCATTTTTCTTTATAGTTTCTTTTTATATGTCTTTCTTTTTTCCTTTTCCTTTCTTTTCTTTTTTTTTCTTTTCCTCTCCTCTCCTCTCCTCTTCTTTCTTTTCTCTCCTTTCCTTTCCTTTGGTTTCGTTTGGTTTCGTTTGGTTTCCTTTCGTTTCGTTTCGTTTCCTTTCGTTTCCTTTCGTTTTCTTTCCTTTCCTTTCGTTTCGTTTCCGTTTCCTCTCCTTTCCTTTCCTCTTCTTCTCCCATTTCCCTTTCCTTTTCTTCGGCGGTCTCTCAGCCTACTCTCCCTATTCGTACACCCCCCGTTGACCATCATTTTTCTAACACCCTAAAACAGCTGTCGTAGAAGGCCTTATACATAATCGTTTTCGTAATTAAGTAAATCTTTAATGACCGTTTACTTAAACCATTCTTTGATTATATCAATATAAAAACGCTTTCATTCAAAATTGCGACTCAATAATTTACATGCGAAGTTATATAATCATCAGGGGTCATCAGGATTTATTTTTTAAAAAAAGATAAAAATATTGTAGAAAAAAATCCGCAATGTAAGAAGGATTTTCTAAATGAAATTCCGTTCTTAATCTTAGAATTTTCAAAGGAAATACGGTTCTGTTTTCGAGCCATATGTTTTGAATCAACATTCCGTTCCTTTCTTAAATGTATTATTCGGGTTGAACAGCGGGTACCTTCTGGCCCAGACATCGTGTCTGCCAAAACTAAGAAAATCAAGCCCAAAAGCGATGAAGACATTTCACTCGCAGTAGGGAAGCTATGCATTAGAATTAGCGGTACTGATTGATCCTAGGTTGCTAGAGGCGATGAAAAGAGTAGAAAAACTTTGAAATGATGACGAGGACCAAAAATATTATGACAACCATTATTACGATGACCTCTGTGTTTTTGTATAGGTAGGTGGGCCTGTCTGAAGATTCAGTATGCAGAGATCAGAATGCTCTAGTAAAATGATCTGTTGATCTTAATATACAGTAGAATCTATATTACGGACACCTCTATAATACGAACACCTCTATATTACGGAAACCTTTATATTACGAACACCTCTATAATACGAACACCTCTATATTACTGAAACCTTTATATTACGAACACCTCTATAATACGAACACCTCTATATTACTGAAACCTTTATATTACGAACACCTCTATAATACGAACACCTCTATATTACGGACACCTCTATATTACGAACACCTTTATATTACGAACGCCTCTATATTACGAACGCCTCTATATTAAGGACACCTCTATATTAAGGACACCTCTATATTACGAACACCTCTATATTAAGGACACCTCTATATTAAGGACACCTCTATATTACGAACACCTCTATATTAAGGACACCTCTATATTAAGGACACCTCTATATTACGAACACCTCTATATTAAGGACACCTCTATATTAAGGACACCTCTATATTACGGACACCTCTATATTACGAGCACTTCTATATTACGAACACCTCTATATTACGGACACCTCTATATTACGGACACCTCTATATTACGGACACCTCTATATTACGGACACCTCTATATTACGAACACCTCTATATTACGAGCACTTCTATATTACGAACACCTCTATATTACGAACACCTCTATATTACGAACACCTCTATATTACGAACACCTCTATATTACAGACACCTCTACATTATGGACACTTACGGTGTCCGTATCAAAATGGTATCAGAATTTTTGGTCAATGAACGCCAGGCACAGCCCGACAAACCTATCTAATACGGTCATCCAAACGACGAACCTAAGTGTCCGTAATAGAGAGTTTTTTTAATGAGTGAATAAGTGTACTCAGCCCTATATTTACAGAAGGTGTCCCGCATGACAGACCTACCACTGTATTCAAAATACTTGAGCTTTGAATACTGACAGCGACGCCAAGCTTGTTTAAAAATAAGCTCTACAATGATAACGGGGTTGTGAACCAGTTCAACTCACTCGATAACAATTTATCGTAGCTTTTAAAGTGACTTGAACGTTTCTAATAAAGAGTTTAACATATGGGAAGGCGATCTAAATCTTTAGAAGTACCCGCACTTGAACTCTAGAGGTGGCCTGTTGTAATGTTGCTTTTCATCAGCTAGTAGAAAAAATTTACGCTATCCTGGAAGCATGCCTTCTGTTCGCTGAAAAAACCTGCAGCTCAATTCGAATCTGCTTGGAAGAAAACTCTAGGAATGATCATCAAGTTAAATCTAAAAATCATTGGAAATAAATGGTACTTTTACATTCTCCCAAAACTAAAAAAAAAAACAAACAAAAAAACCCTGATGGTTTCAGATAAGTCACTAAAAAATAACTGTTGTGAGAGCTAAATCTTCAATGTTTTAAAAAACGTTTCACACTTATTTCAAGCTGCCTTTCAACGCTGTGATTTTCAAATCAAATCAAACTGGAGTGATCGAAAACAATGTATTTAGTTGACCCCAGTCTAGGCTACGTACACACACTTTGTCAAAAATAACTCACTCGCTAAAAACAATGCGTAGCCTCTCAACGCTCGTTGACACATTTTGACACCAAAATATATTCCTTTGCAATAATTGTAGTTTACGTGGACTTATAACGTGTCTCGCAACGGCGCTGCGACACAAGTTGCATGGAGCATTGCAACGTGTAACCCACAACGCAATTTTAAAAAATGTTGCAAGACAACTTGCAGCAATCGTTGCGAAGGGTAGGGTTCGTTTCTACTTTGGCAACGATTGCTTCGTTTAAACACTCTTGCAACTTTTGTCGCAACGATTTGCGAGACAAGTTGCGGAGAAAATTTCCTATCTCTGCAAAAATGAATGTCTAAATTACAATTACAACATGGAATAAAATATTCATAGACTGATTTCTTTTTTTCGCTCCATTTGTCATTCTTTTGAGTAACTTTCTTACCGTCATTTCAATTTTGTAGTCTATATAATCTTTTTCGTTTAGGACGCCTCGTATCGCGTCTACTCTCACTACCCTGTTTCCCATTGGGTACATAAATGCTGTATTACTTTCCTTTCTGAACTGTATCCACCTATACTTTGGTTGCTACCTACTCTACTGCTACGCTTTATCATACGTTTTGTTTATATATTTTCCTAGTTTAGTTCGTTCGTTCGTTCCTCCCTTCATTCCTTTCTTTCTTTTGAAATCATCAACATTACGTTCGCAGAAAATATAGATGGTATGAAAAACAGATGTTACAAGAAGGGCGAGACTTGTTATAAGCAGACTATTTACCATCATAATTTGGCCACTGACGACAGAATATCTCAACTAAAATGTCAGAAAAAAGCCATGTTAATAAATGAAACGAATACCATAATTTTCTTTTTTAAAATGGCTCAATTTGGGTGTTTTATCTAAACTGGAATTCATTTCTTGAAGAACGCAAGATATTTTACTAAATCAATGGCTTTTCTGAGATAAAGTTTGGTGCAAAATTTGAGAGCTGTTGATTTAAGATAAGATAGCCTAACTTTATCTGTTCGGTGGAAATCTAAGTCGATCTGGGGTGATTCCATTAGTAGGCATATTTAACTGGTTTTAATGGCACTCAAATAGTTTAGGTGGGTTGGTATCGAATATCGTCTAAGTCATAAACCAATGGTTGTTGAATGCCTTGGAGGGTAGAGAATGCTTTAGCTTTTTAAGTTTTCCGTTCGGTAGAGTATTAATGAAATAGCATCCAACGTAATCTTTCAAAGTCTTTCAAAGCTTTCTGTTTTAATTAAATAGTAAAATAAAAATGAAAAACAAGAGATGAAAGAAATAGAAACATGAAAAAACAATAAATGGAGTTTTTTCATGGGAAGTTTTTCACCGGTAACCAGTTGGCAGACTTTTATTCACGAGGAACGAAACTAGATTAATATAAACAAGAAAGCCGCAAAATTACTTTGTAGTTTATACAATGAATTAATTCGTGTTTTTCTTCATTGCCTTTATAAATTATGGTGATAAGAAAACATTTTCATTTCGGCAAAAAGAAGCCGAAGAAAAACCAAATGAAAAAGTCGTTTTTGAGAGCAAAAGAAAAACCAATTTCGAAGTAGAATATATTTGATGTAGAAGTGAGAAAAAAATTGGCTGGCATGTACGAGCTTTCGTAAAAGCCCCAGGGCAAAAATATTTCTAAATAAAGGCACGAGCATATCATTAGCTTGCGATTATGGCAAAGATTTTGGTGTCGTGGGGTTGTTATCTTGATTAAGTTATTCCGAAACATCAGACTGAATGGCGCCAGAACAACGAGACATCGTCTAGAAACTAAACATGATTGGAATCAATGGAAAAACATGGTTTCAAATCCAGAAAACACCTACACACTTTATTTATTATGCTATAAACGGTACTTTTACTTAATAAAAGGCTTTAGTCTTCCTATCGTCGTGGACCAGTCGTAAAGTTAGATCTAGTGGCTATAACGTTAATGCTATTTTGGTTCATTTTGGTTCATTTTATCGATAAAAAAATGCGTATCGCTTGCTAAGTCAAGCATAAAAGTTTTTCATTAAGCAAAGATGTTTGGAAGATGAGCTGTTTATAACGAAACACGAAACTGAACTGAGCTGATGAGCTGTAGCATGAAGTCACGAAATCTTTTGCAGAAGAATCGAGTAATCTTTGAATACATTGTCTAAATTTGCGTATAAAAGGTGGCGTTGGAATCAATTTATTATTGTAGACTTTCTGAGCTCTAGTCAAACAAGCTGAGAGAGGTTTTCTATTGAATATGACAGAACTTTTTGAGTTAAGCTAAGCTATGGTTTAAGCCCCATTAACACGAGAAACACAATAATTCATTATGCAAAATCTACGAGAAATTATTAAGTAAAGTTTGAAAGAAAGAAAAGATCTCTAAATCTTGTTAAATCGACTCGATAAAAGTGTCAATGTAAATGGGAATCAATCATGGTACTGACATTAGACTAAGGTAAACACAAGACATTGGAACCTAAAGGTCGACTCTTCCTGTCAGAAAATCATCACAATACGACCACTAAAATCTTAAACTTAAAAGACTTACAAACTATGAATGAACAACAGAATTTTTAAGTCGAAAACAATAAAAGAAAGAGTTGGGAATAAGTATCCTATCGATGTATTGTACGAGAGAAAGAGCACATGAAAATATCTGTCAAACTTGCTGAAAGTTTAACACACGCTCGTGGCCCGTGTGGGTTTTTCTAAACCACAATAAAAATTCACTTTCCTAACGTGTTGACCAATTTATATTATGCTTTAAAAAAACTTTAGTAAGACCTTAGGTATTTTTGGTTTGAAATTGGAAAGATTAGGAGGAAGTAAGTATCCGGACTGTGAGTTGTGGTATAGCAACATAGCAGGATTATAAGAATTACATCGTTTATATCGACAATAAAAGTGGTTTAGTAACCAACAAAAGTACATCAATACAACAAAAAAAAACCACCTCACTTACCGACTATCGTGTTGTTTTGAGAGAAATACGTGAATAGCACGAACAACGCTAACCAAGCGACTAGCATCAACGCAAATACAACACGAAATGGTAGTCTTAGCCTACGAAGACGGATCCAAATTCTCATGGCCTTGAAATTGTGTTAGCTACGGTGCTCTCCACTGGTGTTGAAGATCGGATTTGCTCGAGATTTCAAGCCGTGAGGTCACTGTTTCTGTAGAGATCCTCTGTAGGTTCTCCCCAACACTACAAGCTCATGCCGATGCCTGACTGCGTGTGCTAAATCTAGCTTCTTTAGATACACCGCTCATCTTTGACTGAGGCCGTCAAGCAAGTCTGTTTTACAACATCGTAATTCTATACTTTGGGCGAGATTTGAGTTTATGTTGACGCGAGTAATTTGAGAGGTTACGATTGTTCGGGTTACTGCGTTGTGGACAGATAATAGACCATGAATTAATGAAGTGCGATTATATTTAAAAACTCAATCGTAGCCACAATGTCTCATTATATTTACACAAATAAACCACTTGGCTTGGTTTAAATATCATTATTTGATGAAGAGAATTAGATCTTTTTTCCCATTTATATATGTACTCGTACTGATATATGCTCGTAGAAGATGTCTGTTCAGTGTCACGTTTGTGGGTTAAATAGCCTCAAGGAATATTTTGATTTGTGTGAATAATATATTGAGGGATGGCGAGTGACGAGGGGCTTAAATCAGGGTTTCATATTATTCAGTGCGAAAGCTAAAAAGTCAGTCTAGTCAGTAATTTCCATCATTGTCATCATTATCATCAGCAACAGCGTTACTTTGTCATCAAAATCATTATTATCACTTTTCTACCTGTGGCAAATTCAAATCGTCAGTGAGGCTCTTCCTTTCTTTCTTTCTTTCTTTCTCTCTCTCTCTCTCTTTCTTTCTTTCTTTCTTCCTTTCTTTCTTCCTTCCTTCCTTCCTTCCTTTTCTTGTTCTTTTCTAAGTGTCATCCTTCCTTCCTTCCTTCCAGTATTCCATTCTATCTTATTATTTTCCATCCTTTCTTGTCTAAAAGTTTGAAAAAACACGCAAAAGATTTGACAAAAGTCTTCAAAAGCCGCCTTCATTTTAATTTATTTGCCACCACAGAAAAAACATGGCTTTAATTACGTTATCTAGGAAGAAAACAACGCTATCTCCAAAAGCAAATTAAACCGGGATTCTCTTTGAATCAGAAACTGTCTTCGTAACGATTTAGGTGTGTTCGATGATATCGGAATCAAATTCCCACGTGCACAACATCTGTTCCTCGTCTGCTATTGAATAATCAAAAATCCATGTGACTATGTGCTATGTCGCTAGGACCTCAGTGATAAAGACTCTCTTTACATCTATTAACAAGTCGAGTTCAAGTTGGTTAAAAAATCTTACATTTTTTTCCAGTATAGGCTACAATAATGTAACCCATTTGGAAACAGGCAACTAGCAGGCCCTGCCAGACTTTTAGCTTTGAAATGAGTGATAAACGCCTCATTAACCAAAACACTGATAACAAAAGTTCAATCTATCACAAGTGCTTCAAAAGAATCGGGTTTTGATTCCAAGTTCCAGATAGTATCTAGATTGAAAGTCCTCGCCCATCGCCGAAGCGAAAGATCAAAAACACACCGCCCGGTCCTTTAGCCGACTAATAAAGTGATGTTTAGTCTATTTTAACAGCCGAGACCAAATTTATTGTTTATCATGACCATCATGGTGGCATAAACATCAGGCGCTTGTTCGGTAATTATCTACTATATAACCTATAACGTGAGGTCCAATTGCATAAGGCGTCCAATCATCCCAATAGTTTTCAACGCGCTATCCCGCAAGCACAAAACGACTTGCCACATCTATCAACACTCAAGTTTGTCATATATACCAAAGTGCCTCGGAGTTCTTGTGTTTTAATGGGCCCAAGGCTTGTGCTCGTGGTTAGCTTTTTTCCTGTTATGGCTCTCGTCACTCTTGAGTCGTTAATAAGTGTTGCTGCTTATACGAACTTGCCCCAAAGACCGTCGATTGATCAATTAAAATGCGTGAAGTTGTTGAACAGTGTCTAGCCTGGGGCCCTAACCGTTGGTGAGCCGCAAAGCGTCAATAGACCGACCTGTGGGACAACGTTTAGCCAAGCTGAATGAGTCTATCGCATTACTTATACAATACTCAAGGGAATGGTCATGTGGTCTGAAATGGTACAACATTGAGCCATGCTGAATGGGTCTATTGCTTATACAATACTCAAGGGAATGGTCATGTGGTCTGAAATGGTACAACATTGAGCCAAGCCGAATGGGTTTATTGCTTATACAATACTCAAGGGAATGGTCATGTGGTCTGGAAATGAGACAACATTTATACCATTTATAGCCAAGCTGAATGGGTCTATTGCTTATACAATACTCAAGGGAATGGTCATATGGTCTGAAATGGTACAACATTGAGCCATGCTGAATGGGTCTATTGCTTATACAATACTCAAGGGAATGGTCATGTTGTCTGAAATGGTACAACATTGAGCCAAGCTGTGGGTCTAGTTCTTATACAATACTCAAGAGAATATACCAGTCAAGGTTTAGGCCCATTTTCTGCTGTAAGGTTTACGTGTAAGATCTTACACTCTGTTGTCATGGCAACCTTCTTTCCACTTAGGAAAGTTCGCATTACCAAAGGGGTCGCAACTTCTTGTAATAAGCAAGGTTTTCTATCACTAGCAGAACACTCCTAACCCAATCCACCCCCCCCCCCCCACCCCCCCCCCCCGAGTCATACTTGCTGTAAGGGAGCGTGACAATTACAACCCACATGTCGTAACACACGTGGTTTTATATCACGTTCTACGACTATACAGTGACACTGAAACAGCACTACTAATACTATCCATCGAAACCCGGTATAATATTTTTTGTTTTACAGATTCAGATTATGCGTCAGAAATAAATGTTGCTCATGCAGAAATAGTAAACACAGCAGCTGACAATGGTGACAATGGTGACAATGTAACCTCTTCTGTTGCTGAAGCACAAGGTTTTACATTTCGGTGTTTACTCATGCATTCGCTCATTCATACTGTATCCTGAAGTCCTGTTTGATATCATCCTGTTAGATTCATTTCTTGTATCATTTCCATTATATGAATCCCGCAGGAACATATGAGTTTCTACAAATGCATCATTCCCTTCTTGTTGAATGCGTCGATGATACACCATCCGCAATAAATTGTAACGAGGACACTGGCGAATCGTCAAAAACGTTAAGAAAATGGTCCCGTGGTTTACTCCATTTTGTTCGTGGTGGAGGGCATATCGATAGATGGAACCCGATCTATATGTAAGTAATGTCACAGAACATAAACAAATTGAAGCTGTGATCAATGCCGTAGCACGCAAGCAGCTGAGATGACATATATTACATATAGAAACTGAAACGTAAAAACTTGCATACCATAAGCATCTCGTCCTTTTTTTTTTTTTTTTTTTTTTTTTTTTTCGTTTTAGCTCTGAAGGATCCGGACAAGTATTCCTGTTGACGATACATTACCTGATAAAACGACTTGAAAAAGTACCCGAATCCCAATGGGAAGACGCAATTGTTTCATATGACAATATGTGTAACCTAAATAAGATGGGAGTAGCAAAAATGCCCCTGCCTTTCCCTGCGCCCTACAACAATATGTGGCTAAAGGTTAGGAAGGTAATCGACAGGCTTCATTTAAGAAATCATAAAGACCCAACATGTAGGAAGAATTATTCCTGTGATTACCTTAAAGAAGTATATCCGCATTTGAATACATCAGTTGCGGAACAAATATTTACGTGGGCTTCTAGATTTAAAAAAATATTATGCGCAATGCCCAAAAGAAGTTTTCTATTCTATTACCACAGAATGGTGGTGAGGAGAAATAGATATACTTCAAAATGTTACAAAAATGGAAGGTTTCCAGAGTTTCCTAAGATTCATTAATCATATGATTAAGTTTTGATTGAAGTTCTTTAAAAATTCCTCTATCACTTTTATAATTATGTGTATTTATATGTTATATATTTTAAATAATTGCAAAGCGTATAAGAAATATCTTTTAACAAATAAACTGAAATTGTATTCTTGTCGCGATGTATTGTTAAGTTTATTGTATTTATTGTATGTCAAAACGATTCTGATTAATTGTTCTTTGCTTGACACACGCTTTCCCTTCCCCAATAGTTCTAGTACAGATTTTTGCACGTATTTTATGATATGTAGGTTGTTATTGTCACGCAACCTCATAGCAAGAATGACCGTAAGACCTTACAGAGAAACCTTACACCCAAATGGAGATCCTAAACCGGGACACATTTGCTATCAAGAGAATATATGATCTTTTGGTCTGAAATGGGACAACATTGAGCCAAGCTGAATGGGTCTATTGCTTATACAATACTCAAGGGAATGGTCGTGCGGTCTGAAAATGAGACAACACTGAGCCAATTTCAAATTTTCAAATTTTCAAAGAATCGAAAATCCAGATCACCTGGGTTTTGCTGTCGGTATTTGTAAGCCTAAAAGTGCAGGACTTCATTTTCAATTTGTGTTAGATTTTAAGTCTGATTGGACCATTGATAAGATAATTGGAGAAAGTCCAGACTTCAGGACTAATCTGCCTCTCTGTTTAGATGTTTTCCCGGTCTGTTTAGCTCATCCCTGTCACAAGACGGACAAAACTTTAAAAAAAAGATGAAGTTGATTTTCACTCGCCGCTCGGCTTAATTAAGCGAGACAATCTGGTGGGTGTTTTCTAAAGCTTATACAAGAGCAACAAAAGAACTTGTAGAGAAAGTGTAGAGCACTTAGACAAGCGTCATGTTTTGGAATCTTATTTATCTCAGGATATCTCGTAGTTTATCTCTGACCAACTTAAAAAACATGTTCCTAATGAGAAGATTAATCCGTACGGAAAAAAAAAACATGAGGGGATTACGAGGTTGATGACAAAACCGCTCCAGAAAATGGCTTTGAATATTAAGACGTCTTGGTGTTAACGACTGTGTTGGTCCTTAAGAAAAAGGACTCAAATCCGAGAGTTTCGAGAAACTCTTCGGCGCTCCTTTTCATACCTAATTCTTGGGGTGCATGTTATGTCACGGTCGCCATGTTGGTTGACCATACAAAGCATTCCTCAGTTAGATCAACCAAGATGGCGGGTTTGCCATTGTAATTCATATCTCAGTTAATTTTTCAGTCACGTGGTTGCAATCCAAGGATTCTTCAGTCCTACGTCCGCAAAACCTAACACCGTAAACCAATTCATTTGATTTGTGATTTAGCCGTGCCGTGAACTAGATCAGCCCAGAAAATAAACATGTTTTAAGTTTCAGAAAAAATACTCATTAATTCTTCTTACTCAATAAAATTAATACGTTAAAATTATTATAAGTTAAAACTTACTTTAAGTTCGCTCGTAATCACTACCAAATCCTGCAATCTGATTGGTTCAAAGGAGTGCGGTTAATTCCCGAATCGCATCCTTAGGAGCTTTTAATCGCATCCTCAAAATAATTTTTTTTAAACAATAAAATAAAACAAAAAAAAACAAAAAAAAAAGTTTTTTTAATTGTTTTTTTTTGTTTTGTTCGCATTTAGTTCTTCTACTACATTAAATTGATTATTCTGCACTCTTTATTGTGTCTGTGTATGATTACAAAAAGGATATGATTAAGTGGTAATTGAACTTCGTGTCGTGCAATTTTGGTCTGAAATCAAACTTGCAATTACAAATCGCACTCCGCGGTCGTGCGATTTTGTAATCGCGCGTTTAATTTCAGACCAAATTGCACTCCACTCATATGGTTGAGATTTTTAACTCATTCAAATGTTATATCAAAACTAATTTATGGTCTTAGTGTTTATGGAGCATCACCTCCGGAGCTTACCACCGTACAAAACTTTTTAGATCGCTGTTACAAACGAAATTATACAACATACCATTATAATATCCAGGATCTTTTAAATAAATTTGACACAAGGCTATATGAGAAATCGGTTAGTAGTGACCATCCTTTGCATAGCATAGCGCCTAAAATACAAACGTCCAAATATAATTTAAGGAAATCATATTTTATTAGACCTAGAGTTAATTCTCAACGTTTTAAAAACTCATTTGTAAATAGAATAATCTTTAGTAATTAGTATCTTTTAATCAGTTTTTTAGTTTTATGATTGTAATCACGTTATAATGATATGTATTTTATCATTTCTTTAATAAAGACATTATTATTATTATTATGTTCAAGTCAAACCGCTTGGCTCTCATTCCTTAGCGTGACTAGGTGACTAGGACTTCGTGACATTCATTATGTGAAAGCGTGACAAACTTCAAGATGGCTTTGGGGGCCTGTGAAAACAGCGGACGTCCTGTGCGCATATCTACATCCGTCCAATTTGTTCAAAAATCAAAAAAAAATTTCCAAGTAATTCTTTTCTCATTTACTAAGTGATTGGCTTCTGACATGCTTTCTTTTAATAGTATCGGGACACGAAAGAATGATTTTTGACCTTATTTAGAGCGTCAAATAAACTAAAGCTGCCCTAAATGGCGCTATTTAAGCCATTCACAAACTTAACTAACTAAAAGCGCATTACTGCGAGAACTAGTTGGACGGATAAGCTCCTTAGGAACGACTCGTCAGCTCCATTGGTCTGTTTATAATCTAGCTGCTAACCTTCTTAATTAATGCCAAGATATTTGTGGCTTACAGCTATGTTAGTGATGAGTTATTACCACAAGAACTATTTCAAAACTATTATGGCTCTCAATATTTTCTGCGCGCTTTTTATCATTGTTATTCTGTAACCCCCCCAAAAATAGAAATGAAATCTTTATCTACACACAAAAGCCACTAAATGCCGTTGTCAATATTTTTTTCCGTTGAAAAAAGTACGTTTAATTAGAGATGGACAATTAGATAATTGAGGGGGGAGGTTGCAGGAACTTATGTTGCACTATGTATCTTTTTAGCAGCCCTGCACGCAATATGTTTTATGCTTGCTTGATATTTCTTTTCTTAAAGGAGATGTTGCGCGAATTTTTTTTCAAGGTTGGGGTGCTTATTTTTTTGGGGGAATTAATGCCCCCCCCTCCCCCATCAATTATTTAATGTTCGAAAAAATTGAGAAACTCTTCGATTGAAATTTGAAGTCGAATAACACTCAGCGGACATGTTGCGAGCTAAAATCATGGTTATTTTAATTTCTATAATCTTACATAACCTTTGCTTTCTTTTTTTTTTTTTTTTTTTTTTTGTGGAAAAAATAAATTTGTTATTGCTTATCGTTCGGTAAGCGAGAGTTGTTTGTAAAACAGGCCACTAGTTGTACGGTTCAGTTTGTGGAAAGCCACTCAAGTTGCTTTTATCAAGCCTACGTGTGGTTTTGTATCAATAGCCATGGTTTCCGACCTACTGTCGCATTTCCTATCCCAGGCGTCGATTTGTCTGGACCTCGTGTGGACAGCATGGAAGCGCATTGCCCACAAGGTTCATTTAAGAGATATTTTTGAGATTCTCGTTCTCAAAATATTCAATAGTTTTATCCAAAAGCTGTGCTAAATGTAATTAGTATAAATCATGCCGTTCATACATGTTCATACAGCGATTACTTTATCCATTTTGGCGCCATTCAGCTGTCAATCAAAACAAAAAAAACCATTCAAATGCAAGTGGCGGAGAAAAGCCTAACGGTTCACATCTGATGAAAGAGCTACGCTGCCGGAAAACGCTTACGTTTACTTTACCTTTACCTTTTTCTGGCTTATAAAAAGAATAATGAATAATAGATAATATTTCTACAACGTGGAGTAAAGCCTAGAATGCTGTGTTGCTATGGAAACTGGATACGAAATTTGTGTCCTTAGAACGTAGGACAGACCGGAGGATGAATATTGGATGTTGTTGGCATGTTTGCGGGTGCTTCACTTGACAGACGATGTCAAGATAAAATAACATGAATTAAAAGCTAAAATGATAACAGTTGATGAAAGTGGATATATATATTATTGCGCAAGCGCTGTGCGAGAGCTAGGATCCGTGTAATTTTTACCAGTTGAAAGCAAGGTTTTCAATAGAAATGTTCATTGATGGCTGAACATGGAGACCAAAGTTTTAACCTCATACTCAACGCTGCTGATGTGATTCATTCAGCTGATTGATACCAAACAATAGAATACTCTCTGGTTGATAGCACATGACGGGCAGTGTTTGCCTGTCATTGTAGGCTGGTAATGAGATTCGTGAGATTCATTCAGCTGATTGATACCAAGCAAATGCATCGGCAAGCGCCGATCTGACTTTTAATTTCGTCACGAAAGGGAAAGACTCCTCACGCTAATATAATTTAACAAAGGCACCGATCTTGCGATAGCTTAGATTCCAGATGTCTTGTCATTGGCGTTGAATATCGGTCCTTTAAGGTTTCCTGTTCGCCTGCTTTTCATAAAATGTGTCGAACACCGCGCGTTGTCTAAAACCTGCGGTTGTTGTCAATAGCGGTGGACGGCAATGTCATGAATTAGCAGTCGACTCTCCCGTAAGCGACCATCCCGGGGCCAGGAGAAAGTGGTCGCTTACGAGAGATGGTCGCTTGCGGGAGAGTTAACACAGGAAGCCCAAACAATGAGAATCCTAACACAGGAAGCCTAAACCATTTATAATTTGTAACTCACGTGTTTCAACTACTGTATTAACGATTAAACTGTTTTAGTAAACCGTGCTATATGTTTAAAGTACTGTAGTTGTCAATATTTCGTCGGGTTTTTAATACCCGATGACTCAGCTCTATGCTTTTAATTTTTAATTTAATGTTAAAGGATCTGTCACCATTACTGGTTCTTGGGTGGTCGCTTACGGGAGAGGAAAAACAATGAAAAATTCCAAAATTTTAACCCCAAAGGTGGTCGCGGTCGCTTACGAGAGTGGTCGCTTACGAGAGAGTTTTTTTATAGAGTTTATATGGGGAACAAAACGGGAAATTCAAAAAATGGTCGCTTACGAGAGTGGTCGTTCAAGAGTCGACTGTAGAGCAGAAACGACGTCAATTTACAAACTTACCGTGCCATGTGCGAGCATTTTTTTGGACTAGCTTGGTAGTATCGCAAGTTTTCATTGGTTCAAACAGAGATCCTGGATGTTATAGCGTGACTTTGCAATGCGTATCGTACCAAATCTATCTCAGTAGAGGCGGAACCACTAGTACCACGAAAGTGCCTTTGCACGCTTATTGTTATTTTCTTTGGCATGGCTTTATGAGAATCTTTTTGTCATGAGTACTTCTACCTCTAATAATACGAATACTAAGGTATTTGTTACGCCACAAAATGTAATGTAATAAAGTTGCTAACGCAAAATGTAATAAATTTTGACACAAAATGCAATAAACTCAAAGACAAAAAGTCTGAAAAGGAATCAACATCCTACAGTAACGTCACTCTAGAATGACGTCACTCTTTCAGCTCCTCTGCTTTTTCAGTCTGTGTAAGCACTTTATTTTCTTCTTGAGATAAAAAAGAGAAAATCTTCTCAAGTAAATACGGTATAGCCATTAAGGAAACTACGTGTTTAAGACAAAGTAGCTGAATGGAACATTCGAGATTCAGCATTCTATTTTTTCCTGACTTTTTTTTAGATAGGTATGTATAGAGTGAAACGGCTTGTAATACTTATTTATTGCTATTATCCATTACTGCAATTCATTTTTATGATTATTGGACGTCATAGTTGATATATGCTAAGTTTTTTGAATAAAATTTTTAAATTTGTTTCTTTATTACATTTTGTGTTAGCAACTTTATTACATTTTGTGTCAGTGCTATGTTTTGTGTCAATTATATTTTGTGCGAGTTATTACATTTTGTGGCGTAACAGGATTAGTATTCGTATTATTAGGTTAGCAGTTATAAAGCACGCGGGGGTTGGTAGAACATTCGAGAAGTGTTAAGAGAAGCACGACACGTAGCGGCCTTTTTTTCTTCTTATATAAAATAAAAATTACAATAACCGTTACTTCAGATAAGAATGACTCAACGGAAAGTGCGCGCTTGCAATGTGCTCTCATAAAGCACGCGCTCCAAACCAATCAGAACACGACATTCATAACAGTTATTTTATATTAAGTATAAATTTAGTGCGCGACGCTGTAGACGTCCGAGGACTATAAGATATCCCGCGATCGAGCTGGACCACGGGGTCCAGTCCTGATTACCGTAGCATAGAATATATGACGCACTAGTGTAAGATGTAGGTTGCGACGGAGATCTTCTCCTATGGAGTTAAGTGTTTCAACTCAGTAATGATGAAAAGGTAAATTATACACCGTGAAAAGATGAAAAAACTTACTGACGTTTCGGACGCTAGTCCTTCGTCGGTCTTTCTTTGCTTAACGGCAACAATGATTGTCGCAAGACCAAAGAAATGCGGCTTATTCACCTATTGGGCACTCTTAGTCCCAACGGGATTAATGAACGCTTTATTTTCAACTAACCTTTTCTTTTGTCTTTTGATTGTTTGTTTTTGTTTCCTTGCCTACCTTGCTCTCATTGGTTTCTTTTGTCTTATTCTATCATATATACACTCCTTTCTACCACTTCTTTCTCTTTTACTCCGACGAAGGACTAGCGTCCGAAACGTCAGTAAGTTTTTTCATCTTTTCACGGTGTATAATTTACCTTTTCATCATTACTGTTTCATTAGAAACACCGACGCAGCTCACACTAATTTTTAGCTAGTTATATCTTTTTGTTTCAACTCAGGAAACCCAATACCTTGTTTTTGAGATAACTGGAAACTGCTTGGATATGCCAGGCTAAATCGTCTTTACCTCAGTTGGACGTTTTTCCATTTCAGACCAGATGTCATTTCCCAGTATCTTTTCTTTGTTTAACCTTCTTGGGCTTTTTTAAATCTTCCCCCATATATTCTTAATTGTATGTATTTATAAAATAACTGTTATGAATGTCGCGTTCTGATTGGTTTGGAGCGCGTGCTTTATGAGAGCACATTGCAAGCGCGCGGACTTTCCGTTGCGTCATTCCTATCTATTATTGTAATTTGTATTTTATAAAAGAAATAAAAAAACTTGCTTCCTGTGCTGTGTGCAGTCATAAAGCACTTGGGGATTGGCAGAACACTCGAGAAGTGTCCAGAAGCACTCCGCTACGCGTCGTGCTTCCCTTAACACTTCTCTCGTGTTCTGCCAACCCCCGCGTGCTTTATGACAGCACACAGCACGCGCGCTGTATATTAAGCTTGGTCTCCCCGATGAGCAAGGCACGTGTGCCAAGCTAAAAGCATTGAGACTGTAAAAAAGTTTATTATTATTATAATTATTATTATTATTATTCTGCCAAATTTTATTTTTCTGCATACATCATGTTTACATTGACCAGCGAACTAAGTCTAGGCTGGTTAAGTTCATCATTTTTTACAATCCTTTCTTCAGCTTATGCATATTCATAGAACTTCTTGACTATATTAACGTTCTGGCTGAAAATCCATTTCTGGCATCGTTCTATAAGAAAGTTCACTTCCCTGTCTGTATTTGTAATTGTTCTTAGGTCTTTTCTTAGCCGTTCGTGATGTCCTGCGAGAAAGTCTTAAAGTCTTATTATATTATTATTATTATTATTATTATTATTATTATTATTATTATCATTATCATTATTATTATTAACGGTTTCGCATGAAAAGACCCATAAATATGGAAACAAATCAAACAAAAAACCTTACTCAGAAAATAACACGTGGTCTGAAATGAGAAAATACATCCACGAGCTAAAGGGGTTTATTACACTAGGAAGTTTCTTAAACCAAAGTAAATATATTTGGTTTACTCGTTAGATTTGTCTAAGTCAGCGAGTAGTTCTTCCTCGACACTGCTGTAGCGTCGTGCTGTTGAGAGGCGGTCAAGGCGACTCTGGGCGTATTTCAAAATTCCAGGAAACTGGTCATTTTCTGCAAGCGTTCGCGCTTTTGTGGCCCATTCTACGGCTTTTTTGTGGTAGTTTTCGCCTTGTTCTACATTGATACGTGATCTGCGATAATTGATGTCTGATTTTGCAAGACTCAAGTAACATTCATTCACTTCTGTAAGAGAGTCACCCTTCAGAACACTTTCCTCTACGACCAATATGTTGACAACAGCGTTATTCATATCTTCGTCAGTGACGTCTCTAAAATCATCGTCTTTCTCGGCGAAGGGGGCGCAGCCAAGAAACAGCATTGCTAGTCGAAGATGACAACGGTGCATAAGATTTGACTTTGCAGTCAAAGCTTTACAAGTGTCATTCGAATCTTCTCCAAATTTCTTTGTGTGTTCGATAGCTTGGATGTAGAGATTCACTGCTTGTCGCTTGAGAGACTGACGGACCTCTTTATTTCGTTCTTCTCCTGCTAAGATACTAAACAAATATCCAGCATCGCTTAACGTCCACGCTGAGTGCCATCCAGGAGAGATGCTTTCAAGTTCTTGCAACCCGCCACAAGTTACTTCATAACTTTTGCCATGATTACCTTGCCCTCGGAGAAAACAGGCCAGTAAATGAAGCCGTTGTATCTCAAATTCCTTCGAGTTCTCAGCTGAAGTCACGAGAGCGCTTGCTTTATTTAGTTCCTGATAAGCTTCTGTAAAGCTTCGCCTTCGATAAGCCCCGAGAGCAAGCATAAAACGAGTTGCAACTTCGATATCTGGTTTATGGAACGCTTCACTCTTAAAACATATTTTTGATGCAAACGTTTGAACTTTCTCAAAATCTCCATCTTGTATATGCTTCTCCATTACGTCTGTGATTCTCACGCACATAGTTTTGGATTTCGTATTTCGAGGAATTACTCGAGAAATAACTTTAGGAATACTCGTACATTCAACTACCAAGTTCATAGGTTGGACATGTTCTTCTGTATCTTTGTAGCCAGGCTCATTACCCTGGCATCTTTCTGGAGTCGTCGTTGGAAAACGACTATGGCTTTCGCTCCAGGAATTTTCTCGGCAAAATTTCACAATATCCTGCATGTGTGCGTCGTGTAAGACTCTTTTCTTCCATCGCTTGAATTCCATCTTGGCTACTTTGCAATTCTCTATTATATACGTCTCAGGGTGATTTAGGAAGACCCCTCCGGGACATGCCGATATGGAGATCACTATAACATACAACCCGGGAATCTCTGTCATAGAATCCCCGGCACATACCGGAACAAACGAGATATTCCAGTGTCTTCCAAGTTCAGGTATACCATGCTCTTCTGGCCATAGCATATTTTTTATTGCAGATTCTAGTCTCTCTGTGATTCTGTTTTTCTCCTTGTCATCAAGGTTTTCGCCAAGAACACTATAAGTTTCATCATCAACACCAATATACACGTGGCCACCTTTGTGGTTCGCAAACGCAGATATATAATGAGTTATCTTGTTCGAAATGATACGATCAGCCAGCGATTTATTCTTATTTCGATCGGACTTCACTTTTTTGAATTGCACGGTATCCGACTCCCTCAAATCACCAGGAATTGTAGCGTCTTTCAAAAACTCTTTTATAAAGCTTTGTAGATTTGAGTTGATCAAAGGTCCAGTTTCCAGGAGACGAGCAATGTTCACAAGCGGTTCGGACCTGAGGACTTCCCTCACGAGAAAATTTGTAGGCAAAGCTAAATTATAATTTACTGTAAAAATTCTATCGCTTGGTTTTACGAAAAAAATGATTTCTTTACCACGACCTGTGATCCTTACTTCGCAAAGCTCACGTAGATTCGTTAAGCCAAGAAATTCAATTAAACTTTGCTCAATTGCACGAACCAGTTCGTCGAGAAGGTTCGGAGTCAACGCTTGTGTGGAAGAAAGTTTGAGATTCCCACCTTCATGACTGTTCAACAGAGCACAAATTGTGGAGCAAGTTTCTTGAATTATGCCTGACTTCTTGTTTCTATTTTGTACAGCATGAGGAGATATTTGGATGACAATTAGCGTTCGACAGTTTTCGCTTTGTAAACCAGACGCTGCCATTGCCTAAACTTGAGGAAAGAGGAAATGTTTTTCAATAATACCAATAATGGCAAAAAGCGCCAAAAACTCGACTTTTGTATGAGTTTTGATCCCAATTTTTGTTTTGGGTTAACACTCAAAACCTTTTTTTAACAGTTAGAAACTGATGTTCTATGCACCCTTCTCATAATGGCTGATGAACGCACGGAAACGGGGTCACCCAGTCATCTTGCAAGGTTGAGCCAAGCTGCTCATTCAAAATAAAGGCTGTTAGCGCTAATTCAGATCAAATCATAGGTCATTTTAAAATACTTTTCTTCTTTAAAGTCATTTCATGTAATTTTATGTCTTTTATCGTGAAATAATGACTGGGTGACCGCGTTTTCGTGCACTTGTCAGCCATTATGAGTAGGGTGTATGATGAAATGCCTGTTTGAAGCGGTATTTTCAATTGTACAGAAATGTTTTGCTGCATTTGTGTTAGATGTTGCTTTGTCAGGCTTTTTTTATAGAAAATATATGGGAAATAAGCAAATGAAGGCCTGAACCTCATTTTCGAATAAAATTTTTTCTTTGGGTTAACACTTTGATTCCACTTTCATTGGTCATCTCCACTTCCAAACAAGTTAAACTTTCTGAATAACAAGATTTTAGCCTTGTACAACAGCCTTTCTTCGAAAACAGTTTTTGGCGCTCACTGCTTGAATACAAAAAGAATTCTCTCTTAATCTTTGCTTGCTTGTTGTTTGAGACTGCAAATCTCGCTTAAGGTGGCTGCTGACTCGGCTGACTACTTTTTAACATTCGATTTGAGCAGCCACGGTGTGCGCGCGCTCGATAACCGCTGAATAATCTTCACGATTTTATCGAGAGGGCAAAACCCTCAAATTTTACACGGGACTCTCTCTCTCTCTCTCTCTCTCTCTCCCTCTCCCCATATATTATTATTTTCTTTCGAGAAAGACAGGTGATATCCAATTATTTTTCAAAGTTTAAGAAAATTCTGTTTATCAGAACAACGTAAAAATCGTTGTTTGTTTCGTGCTCAATTTTTAAGATAACTTGCACACGTAGAACCTGAACAAAAAAGGTTTTTCCATTGTCTACAATAGTTTATTTAAAACGTTTATCAGTATTTTATAAATATAGTGTAAGTTACATGTTCGGAGAAAATTATTCATATTTCTTCCTTAGTTTCGGTTTTTATGTGTTTTTTTTTTTTGTACAGAGCTTGATTTTCGCTATTTTTCTTCCAAAATTGTACAAACGTATGTCATTCCGGAGAGAGTTTTAGATTGACGTTCACGGCAAACGTGTAACGTCAGTTGATCAGTGAAAAATTCTTTTAAATAACTGAAAAGGAATCGCAAAAAAATCCAAGTAGTAGAAAAACCAAAGAATATTTGTAAAACTTTCTAGTTGTGTGAAA
The DNA here is from genome assembly GCF_029948245.1 of Actinia tenebrosa. Taxonomy (NCBI): domain Eukaryota; kingdom Metazoa; phylum Cnidaria; class Anthozoa; order Actiniaria; family Actiniidae; genus Actinia; species Actinia tenebrosa. The sequence goes on from NW_028292570.1 coordinate 9,890,771, forward strand.
ACGAAGAACATAAATAAAAAGAGCACCTCGACATTAGTAAAAGGCTAAGTTCCAGCTTATATGAAAGACAGGAGAAATGACATTAAATATAAAATTGAACTCAGTGTGGATTAGTGACAAAATTTCGCTATACAGCATATTTTTCCATGAAATTTCCATGTTATTTTTTTATAAAATAATTGATTTTGTATTTAGAGCCAAGAAATTGAAGGTTCAATTGAAGATCTTCCGATCCCGCGAATTTATATTCTAACCTTAAAGAGAAGAAGTTGAGTAAACAAAGGTGGGAAAATCCCTAGGGCAACGGGGTATTAAGCAGACGATTACTATATTATGAATTCGTTTGATTTAGCCAACAGTTTCAGTTTCATTTTCGAGTCTGAATCTTTCCACAAACATTGGCAAAACTGAGTGACTTCATTCTAAGGAACTGGTGACCGTTCGATACCAAAATAAATAAATTTTGTGTTTTTTCTTTTTCTTTTTTTTGCAAGCTATCACCAAAATGTTCAATTTTTCTTGGATATTTTGATGCAATCGCTCCATATTTGACTTCAACTCGAAGTGTTACAAAAAAAATTTTGATTCCAGACTTGACTTCATAAAACTATGCAACTAAGAAAGTGCTTAAAAATGTTCTAAAAAAGATTTAAAGTAACAGAGAGAACACACAAAGCTCCACCGAATGCAATCTTGATCAACTTCTGAACGCCGGCCTGCGATTTCGTACTGTGAGCCAAGTTACTTTCTATTTTCTCCTAAGATTTCAGCGTTTTTCCACTGGTTCTCCTGGTTGCTTACCTCCATAAACTTTTAAATTCCAATTTGATTCAGGATAAGAAGAGGAATTATGTTGAGGTTTCACTGCAAGCTACATCCCTCAATATATTTAATGTTTTTTTAGTTTGTTTAGAAAAATATTTTCACCCAAAACGAAAACACATCGACTTAAGAAAATCCTTTTTCTACTTCCTTTTAGGAAACAGAGCGATAAGCCTGTACAACAACATCACAGAATTTAGAGAGCCAAACCAGATGTATATTGAATGAATTCTTGGCTTACCTTGATCACGAACTTCTACGAGTCGTCCAGCCTGACAGAAAACTGCGTATGTCTAAAATATGCTACTTAGGCAAGTTCTCAGGTAAAGATTCCGAGAATTGCGGAAGTGACAAAAATACTTAGGGGGGAGGGGTGCTAACTAGTGACGCCAATCACCTAGCATTTAATAATAATAATAATAAATATTTCTTATATAGCGCCTCTTCCATAAATGTCCAGTGGCGCTTTACAATAAATTCAAAACTAAATTATCCTAAAAAATACTAGACCTAAAAAAGAAAAATTAAATCAAGAGCTAAAGTACCTTAAAATTACTTAATAAAATATTAATAAAATTGCAATAATATCCCTAAATAATTCCTAAAAATATATAAATAATCAAAAAGTGCTCTAGTTTTTGACGTGGCTTAAATAAAATCGCTATTTACCGATTTAAACAGATGCGTTTTCAATTTAGACTTAAAGCATTCTAAAGATTGGCATAGTCTTATATTCTGTGGCAGGTCATTCCATAATATAGGCGCAGAGATAGAAAATGAGCGTTTGCCATACGATTCTAAGTTATAAATTGGAACTACTAATTTCTTATCTGATGCTGATCTTAGAGTACGCCTAGGTGTGTAAACTTCTAAAAGATCAGTAATATACTGTGGTGCTAATCCAGCTAAAGCCTTATAAGTAATTAGCAGTATCTTATACTTAATTCTTTCCTTGATCGGCAACCAATGTAGCTTGAACATTATAGGTGTTATATGGTCTCTTTTCTTTGTTAGGGTAACTACTCGTGCTGCTGCATTTTGAACCTTCTGAATTCGCTCTAGCAGAGTGTTTGGTAGTCCATGTAACAGTGCATTTCCAAAATCCAATCGAGACGTAACCAGAGCGTGTACTAATATCTCTGCAGATTTAAAGCTGAGATATTTCCTTATCTTGCTGATTTTCCTTAAATAATAGAAGCCAGATTTACAGATGGTTGTTACATGCGCCTCCATAGTTAAGTTAGAGTCCATGATAGCCCCAATGTTCCTCGCCTTTGAGGATGGAATGATAACATCATCGCATACAGCAGTAGAGGTTAGAGTTGGAGGGGGGCGATGTCGAGCAGATAGCACCAATATCTCCGTCTTTTCGCTGTTTAACTTTAGCTTATTCGCAGTCATCCACTTATCCAATGTGCGAACACAAGTTTCAATCTTTGACTTTGCTGTAATCAGTTCACCTGGGTCAGACGTTTTAAAAGAAATATATAGCTGCGTATCATCGGCATAAAGATGAAAGTCAATGCCTAATGATCTCATGAGATCTCCAAGTGGTGCTATATACAGCGAGAAAAGCACTGGCCCTAAAATACTTCCTTGTGGAATACCATATTGTAAGATACGTTCAGTAGACTGACCACCCAAGACATGAACTGTAAGTATTCTATCAGTAAGATACGATTTGAACCATTTATAAGCCTTGTCAGCAATTCCGTATCTGGAAGAGAGCCTGCACAGTAAAATTTCATGGTCTATCGTATCGAAGGCAGCAGAGAGGTCAAGAAGCACCAAGATCACTGAGTTCTTGTTATCGATAGCTCGTAAGATATCATTTTGGACCTTCACCAACGCTGTCTCAGTACTGTGGTACTTTTTATACGCGGATTGCAGGGGCTCATCTAGCCTGTTTCTTGTGACATGCTGTTCTAGCTGACTTGCTACTACCTTCTCTATACATTTAGATACAAATTTGAAATTTGAAATTGGACGAAAGTTTGAAAATTCGTCAGTGCTGAGGGTATCCTTCTTAAGTCGTGGGTCAAGAACAGCACATTTCAAATTAACAGGTACAGTAGCTGTCTCCAGAGAGCTGTTAATTATTCTGGTGATAAATGGTAAGAGATCAGTGAAGCATTCCATCAGTATCTTTGCAGGAATTGGATCAAGGATGCATGACTTCTTAGCTATTTTCTTTATAAGCACAGATAGTTCCTCCGTAGTCGTTGGTGTAAACGATTTAAGCTTGGCTTTACTCTCCATAGTTTTGTAGCTTTAGTTCTTACTCCAAAAAATAATCTCATTTTTTCAGGGTTTGCGTTCGATGAAAACAAAATTTTACGCGGTAATACAAATGAAATAAAATAAAATGGACTGCGTACCTTTGACTAGGAAAAAAAAATCACGTTTGCCGCTTGAGGGAAAGAAAAGCGGGAATCTTAATCTTTCTGAAGTATCTTCTCAAGCGTTGCCAAGAAAGAAATAATGCTCCATAGTGTTTTTGCAGCATCATGTGCCGGCAGCCATGTTAAAATGACATAACATTAACTTCTCTTTACTCTCGGAAACTGAATCTTTTCTCATGAGAAACGATTGTATTGTTCTCGTCATTTAACATGGATACCGTCACGTGATGTTTACGTGCAAAATTGGAACGGAAAAACAATAAATCCTATGACCTATGACCCCTAATTCAATATTTTCAGCATGGATTCTACGAGAAGTAAACCGAGTCGAATGGTGAAATATTTTCATATGATTTGAGTGATGCATCTTGGAGATATCAAGGTTCATACTTCCAGTATGCTAATGAGTGTGCTGTCATAGTAGGCATTTGGGTTTATTTGTCATCATTTTTAAATCAAAACACTGATTACTATGAAAAAACAAATTGGCAATAACCTTTCTATAAACCCTGAGTAAGATAATTATGTTTTATACAGGATATTTTACTACCCCAGTAAATTTTCGTATATTTAATAATGCCTAGTATGACATCACACTCATTAGCTTAATGGAAGTATAAACCTTGATATCTCCAACATGCATCACTCAAATCATATGAAAATATTTTACCATTCGACTATTTACTTCATGTAGAATCAATGCTGAAAATATTGAGTTAGGGGTCACACCCATGAAAAACAACCTAAACGATACAAATGAGTGTTATAAAGTTATTCCATTAAAGATTATTTATTAAGAAATCCAGGACCACAAAAGGTCAAAATGTTACAATGTATGGGGAAAAAAATCTCTTAAAATAACGTCAAAATTATAAGTAAAAATTAGTAAACCAGTCCTCCTCGGTCTCATAGTTTGAGAACCCAAACAAGACCAAGGAGGTCTGGGTATAAGTTTGATGTTTTGTACAAAAATAATGGAAATGTAAACAAAACCTGCGAAGCGCATGATCAATATAACGTTACCTAGCAACGAGTTCCAAAACTCGAACATCAAATCATTGTTGCACACTAATATGTAAGAATTGAAAGACTAATATTTCATAAAAGATAAGATATATCTCACATAAATGAAAGAGATAATAATTTAAAAGGCGTATAACTAGAATATATTAACAAAATATTGGACTAAAAATCACTAAGTATAATAAACTCGGTGAAAACGTACTGCGCATGCTCAGAGTATTGGCGGGAAAATGGCGAACGCGTGCTAAAAACATAAATTTGTAAATACTAAAAAAAGATAAGTTTACTACAAAATTTGCGTTAAAATCTTTTCCGTATTTTTTGTATACCGGTTTCTTTGTCGTATATTCTAAGTAATGCACCCGAAATCTGGAGTATTCCTTCATAAAAACGAAATTTGTTTACTTAGGTTTGGGGAGAATAAAAAAAATCGTTAAGTGTTCGGTCTCTGCTCGTAAATTTTCCGAGTGTGCGCAGTACCCTTTCTTCTGTGTCATTCTAGTAATATTTTTTGTTATCACATACTTTATCTTTGATATATTAATATTAGCGTAGATATAGTAGAGTGCTAACCGTATATTCGTGTAAAAGTTAACTAATAAAATTGTACAAATTAGTGCAAGTAAGTTTTGTAGGAGTCAATGATCTGAACAATTTCTGCAAATTTCTGCAATTTCTTTCAAAGTTTTTCACGAATATATGGTATGCACTATATACTTGTTTAGATATACTTAGTTTAGCATTCTAAAGGAAATATTTTGGCCTGAAATCAAGAGTGTTTTTTTTTCACTACGAGTTTTTGATGCCAAAATAAAAGGCAAAAATGAATCGCAAGTCACTAGCATCGATTACACTTTTTTCCTTTTTTTTGGACAAAATATGCCGTGTTTGTCTTTGCTATTATCCTTCCCTGGAGAATGAGATCCTTTGTTTAACATGTAGTTGTGAACGAGAAGACACACAAATATGGATACGACTCAAACAAAGAATCTTATTCTGAAAAGAATAGCGTCCTACAGAAGTAAATAAATAGATGCACCGACGTTACTGCAGCTAAAATCACCTTATTGTATAGAACGGTCTGAACCCAAGTGAATGAATGTTTATCGAAGTAACAATATTCGTATTATGATCATCCGGGTGGATGTAGTCCTGAGAAGGACTGTTTGAAGTGACTGACGTTTCGACAACCTAAGCGGAATTCATCTTCAGTCCAATCAAACAGTCCTTCTCAGGAGTACATCCAACCAGATGATCATAATACAAATATTGTTACTTCCATATAATCACCTTGAGGCTGAATTCGCACGATTAGGGGGAAATAAATTAGTTCTGATGTAAGTGGGAAACAACCGTGGCCGTGACGTAACTTACCGTCACTAAACTTTGCCTCTGTGATTGGATGATTCACTGACAATGGGAAGCCATTTCAGTCATGTCTTACCGTGTAAGTCAGTACCGTACGTTTCCCACTCATCTCATAACCATTCCATACCATTCTTATGGGAAGCCATTTGAATGTTATGGAATATCGTACCGTGTACGTGCTGTAAGTCAATACCCTAAGTTTCCCACTCATACGATAACCATTCTCATAGGAAGCCATTTCAATGTTATGGAATGTCGTACCGTGTCAGAACCGTATGTTTCCCACTCATACGAAAATCGTTCCATTATCAATTTTTCAATTTAGTAATAAATCAAATAGACCAAAACCCCTTAGAGGCTTTTTCGACACTTTATAATCAATTGTTTTACAGTTTGAAATATTCTTTGGCTGGGACGGGAAGAAAGCCGTCCTTGGAATTCCAGAGATGTCTTCTTCACTACTGAGTCGGGTCTCCGTGGCAGATAATTGTTGATGTCTTCTCTGGATTTCCAAGGATGACGAAAGACTGGAGTAGCGTAAACGAGGATAAGGATGTCCTGTTGTCGTCGCTAGATAAAAACAATACCCTTAAATCCCTTGAAGTCTTTACTCACACACTTTTTATTGCTCGCGGGATCCCTGTGGACAAAAGTGAAGAATGAATCAATGAGAATGTATTGGTGGAAACTCGTACGCAACAAAGCAATAGTCCCCTTCACAGTTCCCTGCGCCATCTTGAAAGGTAGCCGTGCCTTTGCATCGAAGCGAGACAAACGGTGAGCTTGCAATGATAGACACATTGGACAATTATTCACACGTCTCTATCATTGCAAGCTCACCATTCGTTTCGCTTCGATGCAAAGGCACGGCTATCTTTTAAGATGGCGCAGGGAACTGTGAAGGGGACTATTGCACAGTGGGTCCACAAATGCTTGCAATGAGAGAAGTAGAATCAAGAAGTACTAAAACTAACAATGCGCGCAAGGAATTTGGGCTGATAATGTCTCAATGCTCTTCTCATTTTCTTGATATACGGCTATTTCAAAAAAGGGTTGATAACGTGTTGTTGGATGTTGCATACCAAGCCCGAACTGCACTATGGGCGATGTGAATGCAATCAGCGAAATATCACAACGTTATAGAATTTTCCCAAACTTTGTCTGCACGTTTTTTGCGGCATAATTTCTTCTGTGTTGACATTATTTACATTTCTATAATAGATTTTCGCGAACGCGCGCTCTGATTGGCCGAAAAGCTATGTTTTATTAGAGTATAGAAACAGATATGACGTCAAAACCATGCGTTCTATAAAAAATTAAACATAGGAATGACATCACAGGAATTCGGTTTTTCAATTTCAAATTTCAAATATTTATTTATTTTTATTAAAAATTACATCTTTCCTCTAAAAAAGGAAAATATGTGGTTTTGAAGCACATTTGATTGGTACTACATTTCGACGAGTAAAGCTTTCTTTCGTTTATTTGTTAAATGAATACAAAGAGACCATGAGCTCTTGAAACCCGGGGGGGGGGGGGGGGGGTACTCCCCTATATTTGCTATACGGGTATGTGCCGCCCTATAGGGTATGGTTTTTCGGCTTTTGGGTCTGGGGTAGGGTATCATTTTTTGACACTTTGTCTGGGATAGGGTATCATTTTAGTCTGAGATAGGGTTAACGTTTTGGTCGTTTTTGTCTGGCGAATAGGCTACGCTTTCTGCCAACCAAAAACAATAAAAATGTTAGTAAATATTGATCGCAATCGATTGTAAAACCGTATTTTCCGTCTTTTAGTCTGGGATAGGGTGTATAATTCTTAGTTTTAGTCTGGGATAGGGTATGTAAAATTAAAATTTTAGGTCTGGGATAGGGTCAGGGTTTTGAGGTCCTGGCGACACACCCCTACCCAAGTTGGGGTGGTAGTACCCCCTCCCCCCCCCCCCCCCCCCCCCGGATCTTGAAAATACATTTTTGGCTCGTAAGTAACATGCAACCAAAACCTTAACTATCCATTTTTTCTGATAGAGAAAATGAAGCCTGTTTACCAGAAACTATACAATGCTATTTGAGAAAATACTTTATGAAAACCATTTCCAGAACATTTTGTAAAATTTGGCCGAGTACCAAATAATTTAGGAAAGAAAGAAAATAGAGGGTTTTGTATGTATTTATCACTGGAGGCCTTAATGGCCTCGTTTGGTGCATTTTCAAAACTTCAAATGCTCACATCTTGTCAAGGATAGCCACATAGAAAAGTTGTCGTTCCGCTCGAGCCGTTTCTTTTACCATATAACGAATGTACTTAACATATTTGGAAATTGGAATATAACTTTCTTTACTAAAGGCGAATTTCTTGCTCAAAACTGCTCAAACTTACAGTAAATCGAGTGAAAACATCACTAACTAGTCGGCCATCTTGGTTTTGGCCGAAAAAGGACTGGAAATGTGTAGGGGAGGGGAGCGTGGTTTGTCACGACAGGAAGCCCGCGAATGACAACAATTGTTTGATATGGACTTCAAAAACATTGATTTTTAATGTTTATGCAAATTAGCAGCAGCCATTTTTGAAAGCCGTGTATCTTACCAAACAAGGATTGACATATTTTACACTCATCAAAGATCAATACCAAGCGACTTGTAATACGCTCTACAACACAAAAACAGATCTACTGTTAGTATAGGTAATAGGACTACATGTCTGTCCAATTTGGAAATAATTGGATGAAAAAAATTCCGAGAACTGACAAAATTGGAAGAGTCCGATACGGGCCGAGTCCAATTTGGAAGTCAGAGGAATATTTTGAATTCAATTATTTCCAAATTGGACAGACATGTAGTCCTATTGTAGATTAATTATATCATTCCAAACTATACTAGACTGATTCCATAACTCATAGTTTTCCCTCGAAAGAATGCGAATGGAAACGATCCAAATGAATCTTTAATTTGGACAGGAAAGAGAATTTGAAAATAATACAATAGTTGCTTATGTGGGATTATAGAGTGATGATACAATTATCAGAAGAATTACAGTGGATTGAAAAATAGCCAAGTCAGTTTTGTACATCGAGTCATCGTGGTAAATATTAACGAGAGTCTTTTAGAATTCAAAACTAGGCTAAACCAACATGTTCTACCTATTGTGGCCAATACATCGCTTATCGTAGAAATACAGAATACTTTTCTTTACTTTGAATAGTCATTTGCAGCTCGAGTCGTAGAGGTAAATTATATCAAGTCTTTTAGAAGCCAAAACTAGGCTAAACCACCATGTTTTACCTATTGTGGCCAATACATCGCTATTCGTAGAAATACAGAATACTTTTCTTTACTTTGCATAATGATTTGCAGCTCGAGTCGTAGAGGTACATATAACGAGAGTCTTTTAGAAGCCAAAACCAGGCTAAGCGAACATGTTCTACCTAATATGTGTAGCCAATACGTATTTTTTGTAGAAATACAGAATAATTTGCTTTAAATTCGCCTTATAATTCGACACATGCAACATTGCACGCAACAAATCTGAATGAGGAGTGACACACGTTGCAACGAAACACGCAACATCGTTTCAATATGGCGTCTCCTTGCTATGCTAAGACTTTTGGTCAGCGGTTTTCGTTTTAGCGCAACCTGATTGGCTAAAAATGTCAAAATATTGCTAGCGATGTTGCAGAAGCTGAGCAAGCTTTAACTGATCTTGAAACGTTGCGTGCAACATGTTTCAGGGGTGGAAAAACGCTGCAACAATCCTGTTGAGCGCAATGTATACTCGTTTTTTTCGTAAGACAGCCTTCTTGAGGTGTTAATTGATGGTTATCAAAACAAAAGACCTCTAGTAGTCTAGCCAATCGAAATACAGAAATTGTAATAGTCTATTGGTTTGTATACACCTAATTGAAAAAACGTAGTCGGGTTCGAGAAGGTCATATCATCGAAGCTAAGACCGAAAGGGATTTTGGGTACTCCGAAATTTGTATTATATTTGCATATAGACATGTAAAAATGCACAGTAGAGCAAAGTCGGTCGACCTAGATTAACAGCATGCCAAAGCCATGATGCATAAATGTGCACAGGAAGGGAAAACTACAATACGCATGAAATTAGCATAATTGTTTGTCTTCCCATGCTCCCCTTCGGTCTTAGCTTTGATGATCTAGCCTTTTTTTGAACCCGACAACGTTTTTCAATTAGGTGTATACTACTTACGCCCTATCAGCTTCACGTATAGCGTCGCTGATCGCTCGTCTTTCTTCCCTTAACGAATCCCTGCAAGATTAGAATTATAAAATAACATTGATTAATGCAAGGCGAAAACAATGTTTCAAAATAGGGACCTTATTTCATTGATTTAAGTATTTCCTACCAGTAAACATTCACTTCCCCTCAGAGACTTATTGAAATGCTTGATACTGAATGTTCGTAGTGAATAATTCTTTACACAAATACATAGAAGGCATACAAACAGACAATACATATAATGATGCAATTTGACTTTAGTTTTAGAGATATTTGAGTACAAAATCCTGGACTTCACTTCTAAATGCAGTGGGTAGTGCGGATAGCTCCACTCCTTCCCTCTAGAGGAGCTTCATTAAATTGACAATTGCTTTGCCCTCAAGCTACAAACCTCAGGATGTCGAGGGAGTCCACACTTTCATCATCTGAATCTCCTTTTAACTAAAAATAGAACAAGACATAAAATTATACTTAGAACAGGTTTGAAATTTTTAAGAAGGTTAATTTATTCCTTTTTTCCATTCAGGAAAAAATGTTGGAAAAATGGCGAGGGCACAAGTTTTTTTTTATCTATTCTCAAACGATGTGTGTAAAAATGATCAAGGTTCATTGGACTACATTTAAAGCTGAATCAAACTTGAAACATAAATTAACAACTATGCAGCTTGTATTGAAAACAAATTTGTTAAAAAGTTTAAACGCGCCAAGAACAAGGTCTTACTCGACACTCTTTGTGTAATGGCTGCGTACATCACAAAGGAAGACAGTTAAAATGCGTGACACATACCGAACTTGCGTACAACATGGTACATTTGTACAGAGCCAGGCAGTTAAAGTGCGTGACAGGGCCGTGCTTGACGCATACAGATTGTGCGCAACTCAGACCTTTGCGCGTTACGCAAAGACTGCTATCGACTGCGTGCAAAATGGTGCAATATTGCAAAGCCATGTAGTTATCGTGCGTGACACAGCTGTGCGTGACACATACAGACCATTCGTGCAACACTGTATTTTCTACACACTGTGTAGAAGCGGTAAACTGGTGAAGCAGTAAAGTGGTATTGCATTTCTGTGGTATCAGAACTGATCATGAGCCACGGCACGGTAATAAACCGTTATCAACGGTATCCATTCACAGTGCGCGAATTGAGAAGGATAAAAAAACCATAGATCGACTCAAGGGAGAGACCCAACAACCTTTGCTCACATATAATGCGAAGACCCCAGAGATGAGACGTAACGCAATAGCAGCGCACACTTCCCGTGCTTCTTAACCAACTATTACCCATTCCGCGGTTAAGGAAAAAACTGGGTCAAGTTTGCGTGCAGTGCATTATGGGTATGCTTTAGGGCACAAAATAGACGCCATCTTGGAAATATGTTCCACAATGCACTGCAGTGTCAACTCAACCTAGATTTTTCTTTTCTTTTCTTTTCGGAATGGTTAATATAGCAACAGAGCCGTAACCAGGAGGGGGGAGCACAAGGGTGCACGTGCACCCCCCGATAAAAGCTTAAGGTCCGCTCATCCATCTCCTTTTTTTCTTTTTTTGCACGTGCACTCCCCCCCATAAAAGCTTAAGGTCCGCTCATCCATCTCCTTTTTTGGTTCTGCTTTCTTTTGTTTAACTTTTTTTTTCATTTTGGTTCTGCAAATTATTGCCTGTGCACCTCCCTGCAAGATCCCTAGTTACGCCACTGAGTTGGTAATAAAAAAAAAAACCATCAATGATCCGATTTTATTCGATGTGCACCCTCCCTGTAAAAGTTCTGGTTACGGCCCTGAGCAACACCAACAAAGAGAACCAAATAGCTAATAAAATAATCAAAGAAAAAAACAAAAACAAAAACAAAAAAAAATCCAGTAAACTAAAGTTACCATCAAACTTCTATCTTTAGTATCTAGGATTCTTTCCACTCGTTCTTGTATGCGGTCAGACGCTCCAAGAGCAGCCTTCAGGTTTGGAGAATAGCGCGTCTTAAAGCGCAGCAATGGATCGCTGAATTTCTTGTTAGTAGTCGAAGAGGAGATGTTAAGATCGTCAAGAGCGTAACGAAGGCTTCGTGATGGACTTGATGGTCGGCTAGAGTAACTAAGGGACATAGGCTCTGTTATTGAACGATGGTGCTTGCGCGAGGAGGAATATGTAGGGAAATCTTCGGAATACTTCCACGCTGTGTTTAAGAACAAAAACGAAATATTAAATGACGGGACAAAAAAAAAGATCAAAGTAAGTAAGATCAAAAGAACAAACAGAATAACCCGACAAAAACGAATATTCATCTTGAAATTGTTGAACACTAATTGTACTCCGTGGCACTTGTAGAATCGAACTGCAATTTGCCCTTGATTCACTAATGTATGTGATGTTGAGTCCAGGAATCACACCTTAGACCCCAGAGGTGAAAGGTGAGTGCACTACCCCTACACCACCCTTGATTCACTAATGTATGGATGTTGAGTCCAGGAATCACACCTTAGACCCCAGAGGTGAGAGGTGAGTGCACTACCCCTACACCACCCTTGGTTCACTAATGTATGTGATGTTGAGTCCAGGAATCACACCTTACACCCCAGAGGTGAGAGGTGAGTGCACTATCCCTTCACCACCCTTGATTCACTAAAGTATGTGATGTTGAGTCCAGGAATCACACCCTAGACCCCAGAGGTGAAAGGTGAGTGCACTACCCCTACACCACCCTTGATTCACTAATGTATGTAATGTTGAGTCCAGGAATCACACCCTAGACCCCAGAGGTGAGAGGTGAGTGCACTACCCCTACACCACCCTTGATTCACTAATGTATGTGATGTTGAGTCCAGGAATCACACCCTAGACCCCAGAGGTGAGTGCACTACCCCTACACCACCCTTGATTCACTAATGTATGTGATGTTGAGTCCAGGAATCACACCCTAGACCCCAGAGGTGAAAGGTGAGTGCACTACCCCTACACCACCCTTGATTCACTATTGTATGTGTTGTTGAGTCCAGGAATCACACCCTAGACCCCAGAGATGAGAGGTGAGTGCACTACCCCTACATACCCTTGATTCACTAATGTATGCAATGTTGAGTCCAGGAATCACACCCTAGACCCCAGAGGTGAGAGGTGAGTGCACTACCCCTACACCACCCTTGATTCACTAATGTATGTGATGTTGAGTCCAGGAATCACACCCTAGACCCCAGAGGTGAGAGGTGAGTGCACTACCTTATCTTCTCAAAGGTTGCACGCAAACAGAGAAACAATATGCAAGTTAATGACAAATGATCTAGATAATAGAAAACCGTTTGTAACACTCACAAGGTAAAGGCTCAACAGCTGACATCCCAAGCCTCGAGGACTGACTGAGTCTCGTAGGAGAGGTAGATCTTGGTCTTCGGGAAGGTGACTTCGAACGGCTTCGTCTCATCTTAGGACGAGTAAAAGAACCAAAGTCACGACTTTCCAACAATTTTTCATCCTTATGGCGAACTACAAACCGATCCTTGTGACTAGTTAATGTATCATCTACTCTAGGGGTGCTGGAAAATTGGCGGCGCGTAGGCGAAGGGGAGCGGGATCTAGTTCTGGACCTGGATGGGCTGAGGGAGCGTCGACTGGTTTTAAACATGCTGTCTGTCAGACCTTCCTCCATGCCAGAATCCTGAAATGGATGATAGTGCGTGCATCTGAGTTTAGGCTGCATTCATAATGTATGGCAAAGGGGGTGGGGGCGGGTGAAATCATTAAATGACAAAAAATTCTTAAGATCCCCCGGTGAAGTCCCCCAAAAAACAACTTTCGCCCCCCCCCCTGGGCAATCTCTCTTAGCTTCTTCTAAAAATTTTGCATCCCCCCAATTCTCTGAAACTTTTTTCAACCCCCCCCCCCCCCCCACCATTTTACTGGTAAAAATTTTTCCCATCCCCCTAAATTTCTCCGGCCCCCCCCCCTGCCATACATTATGAGCGCAGCCTTAGTGACCTATCTGATTACATTATAGTATGTTCCTCATCTTTTGGTGTCGATTGGTGATTTGGTCTGTTATCTTTGTGGAAGGTAGTGTGGTGTTATATGGTATTGTATAGCATGGCACTGTATTGTCTTATCATGTGATTTGGTCTGTTATCTTTGTGGTAGGTAGTGTGGTGTTATATGGTATTGTATAGTGTGGTACAGTATTGTCTTATCGTGTGATTTGGTTTGTTATCTTTGTGGAAGGTAGTGTGGTGTTATACTGTATCGTAAAGTATGGTATGGTGTGGTTTGGTATGGTGTTGATGATCTAGATTAGCAATGACAGTGATTAGAGTATTTATTCTGATGCTGTTTATCAATTTTTTTCTCTTGTAGGTGTTAGTAATAATTAGTTTTAGCTCTTTATCTTTCCAAATCATGCATCGATCTCACAAAAAACTCAAACAAAGGCCATTTGTCATACAGCAAACAAGGTGCATTCTGGTCTTGCTTGGGTATGTCAGGCTTTGTCAAATTTGCCTTTATTTATCCACTTAGAAACTGGACCAAAATCACCTTTTATTGCTTCTGTTAATGGAAAAACCTAGTGAGCCTTGTATGCCAAATTATGTTAATGTTTGTTTAAATGACTACCATGGCTGACCATCCTGACAGACAGCAATATTCTTTTCCAGACCACAAATTCTACCCCATAACTTGGGAGGATGCGACAAAATCACAAACTAAAAGGTAACAGAAATACTTACTGAAGAGTTGAAGTCATCTGGGTCTGGCACTTCTTTAATGGTTGTCTTGGTGGAGAATTCAAGTCTTAATGGTTGGCCCTGAATAAAGAAATATGGATGCACAAAAATTTTGAAATTAGGCTGAGTTTATAAGGTAAAATTAGGTAAAGACTTCTCCTCTTGATGATGTAGCCATTCCTTATAGATACCCCCCTCGGCATTTTGTTAGGTTATCTCCATTGAGAATGTACTGAGAATGCTTTTAGCCCATACTATGGCAATATTTACTATTAAAGGGGGACTAGCACAAAAATCTTCAGAAACTTAATTTGGCTGAAACTTCAATGGAGTAATCTTTAAGGGTCTAATAATCACTGGTTAAAGTTTTTTCCCTATATTCCAATGGGAAGTATCATATTTTTATAATGAATTTTTTAGGTGTCTGATGTCATACTCTCAAAATGCTATGAGCATTGCTTCATACATTTCTTTGTAAATAACTTCATGTTTTACTCTTTCTATTAAACCCAAAGGTCCGCTTAGGGACTTAATGTACATAACTTGTGGTTAGAATCCTTTTATGATACTTTTTCTTCAATACCGAGTATAAAACTAGCGGATAGTTTGATTACGAAATACAAAGAAATGTTTAGTGTTGAGTGTATGACGTCACAGACTCCTATAAAAATTTGTTAAAACATAATACTTCTCATCTGAATATCAGCAAAAAAACTTTAACCAGTGATTATTATTTCTTTAAGGGTTATTCCAGTAAAGTTTCAGCTGGATAAAAATTTGGATGATTTTTGTGCTAGTCCCACTTTAAGTGTTGATACAGTTATTATTTTTTATTTTGAGATGCTGAGACCAGAGATTTTAATGCATCGCTTGTTACTTACCGTTATTCTGATGGGGTTAAAGAGAGACGTCTTGAACAGTGTTAGTTCCCTTCCTGTCCCTGGGTAAGGAGCCACTGCTGGGTAAAGGTAGTCTCTTGCATTGTTGGCATAGTGACCAATGACATAACCATCTGAAACGAAATGAACAATAATTTACGGCATTACAGTCAAAATGGCTCAAGCTTTAAAAAACAAAAAAAAAGCCTAATTCATTCGCATTGGTGAGTGCGAAAGGAGATATTGAGGTTTATAGCCCTATCGTGAATATCTCCTAGGATCGAATTAGAATTACCCCCCCTGGATTCCATTAATGCTCATTATTCGAATATTGAAACTTATTATTCTTTCCGAGAATAATGACCAATCCAAAACTGGCATTGTAATTGGATTAGGGTGTTCCTTATATGGAATGGTCAAATTAGAATTCAAGTTTTGAATTGGCTATTATTTTGAATCCTGAGTGTTGGTATTTTTGTAAAGAACAATAAGTTTCATTACTCGAAAAAACTAAATCATTAATGGAATCTAAGGGGTAAGCTTGAACTGTTTTGACTGTAAGTTTTTTACTTCATAAATACATAGTTGACAGCTTAGTAAATATTCCACATAGCTTTTGTGGGTCATAGAGATAAAAGAAAATCTTACTTGAGCCAAAACAAAAACCTTAATGTGAGCATTTCTTGGAGTGGCGTATGTCGAAAATTCATTTCAAGTGCTGAGGCTTTAACTCCAAATCTCTAAATTGCTACTCAAACAAATGCCTTTACAGACAATAGATCTGATGGATCCAAGCACAAGAAGCAATGCACAACAGAAAAAGAATGCAATAGCTAAGTGAGACAACATTTTTTTGCTGAGAAGTTTGACAGACAGTAACAAAGCCAATTCAAGAATTTGAGTGACAGACAGAAAGCCTATGTAAATAGAAACCTTAGCTTATCTTCCAAATCTTCCTCAAAGCCTTAGTAAAGCTTATTTTTACAAACTTCAGAAATATATAGAAAGTAAAGGTCAGACACATGAAGATGAAGACGAGGTAGAAAAAGTGAAATTAGAGAAGGCAATTAAAGAAAATGTTGTTTAATTGTGAAATATCTTATCCGTAAGTTTCTTACATCAAAACTTGTTTAGAAAATTAAAATATATGGATAATACTTAAGGTTTTGATATAAGAAGCTAGAGCTTAGGAGTTTAAGAATTAGAAGAATTAATTTAGACGCTCTTTAAGCTTGTGAAACTGTGTAATTAAAAAGAGATTTTAAGTGTAAATACTAAGGGTTCAACTGCTTCGTTTCGTAACAAGCTGGTCAGAGAAACTTTTGTGGTCTTAATTAGCAAGAAACAAAAGCATTTAGAGTAAATTAGTTAAGATTACAAAGTAAAACACCCACAGGAACTTAAAAGAAAAAATTATAATCAAAATTATCAAAATGTGAATTATGCATAATTGAAAATACCTGAGATATAGTCGTCGTGTTGTCTTAGTTCTATCAAAATATCTTCGCCTGAGGATTGAAAGAAAATGTTAGAAGGAAATAATAAAAGGTTTAAAGTTAATAGTCTTGAAATGAAGCTTTTCGTTCAACATGGCGGACGCCAAAGAAAGTGAAAGTTTCACGATACCTTTGAGATGAATCGAGACATAAGCAGGATCTTGGCAGCTTCTAAAAACCTAGGTAAACGAAGCTTGAGTATTAGGGTTTTCTGTGATAAATTATTAAAGAGATCGGATAATTTGTTGTGGTTAAATGATCGCTTTTTAGACGTACCCTTTCGAAGCGAAGTCTTTCGTGGAAGAAGAGAGGAAACGTTGGAGGTACAGACTTTGTGTTCACTTCCAATCCCATACAGTTAACTTTCAAGTACACATATCCATAATCCCGTAGAAAAGTCCCAGGACATGTTACCTAAATATAAATTAGATTTACGATGATCATTTAGCACAAAAAGAAATCCAACTTCGAACGAGAACACACTTCGCATAGCGTCGTTAGCAACCAAGTCAAACTCTAAAATTCCGAGCTCAAATCTGCAAAATATTCTCACCGTATGGATGTCTAGCTCTACTATGACCTTCATTGCTTTCCTAGGCATCTTGGGTTCAAATTTCTTCGAATTCGAGCGGTATTTTCTCCTATTTTTTTGTCAATAAAGTGTGTGAGTATATGACTGCAATAGTGTCTGTAGTCCACGCTCGATCAGGCAACGCGTCTCAGCGGGAAGACGCGAAAACCTGTAAACAAAAACCAACCAATCACAGCGCGATAATCACAAAGATTCATTAAAACGAACACATTACCAAATTATTCATTTTGACTACGTCACAGTGCTCTAAATAAGCCATTAGAATTCAGTATACATTCTACATTCCTTAATGTGTATTTAAAATTTAAACAATTTATTTTTAGCAATAAACATTTATTTTAGAAATGATATTTTGGAAACCTTTTAGGTCATGTGTCATGAATAGTTAGAAGATATAACTAGCTAAAAACTAGTGTGAGCTGCGTCGGTGTTTCTAATGAAACAGTAATGATGAAAAGGTAAATTATACACCGTGAAAAGATGAAAAAACTTACTGAAGTTTCGGACGCTAGTCCTTCGTCGGAGTAAAAGCTTTTAGCGTCCGAAACGTCAGTAAGTTTTTTCATCTTTTCACGGTGTATAATTTACCATTTCATCGTTCCTTTTTCTTGGCTCAAATACGCGAATCATTCTTTTTGTTTTAGAACAATTAAGTTAATCTTTGTTTTTAGCAATTATGTTTGTAATTATTTCGCAATGAATTGTAATCGTATACAAGAAGTATGTATTTTTTAGTGTTTTTATATAGCAATTTTTTTTCGAGTATTATAACGTAAAAGATTTCAATAAAACTGCCGGATATTTCACATACAAAAATATATAAGTATGATTGGTGTCCAGGCACTTAAAAACCGCTGAAAAATCTACAAGATTTTATTGAAGAACCATACGCGTTTTGAGCTTCAACAGGGCAAAACCCTCAAATTTTGCACGGGACTCTCTATTTTTTAATAGCTTATTCGAAAAAACTCCTGAAATGCTAGGTTATATCAACATTCTAGAAAAAGTAAATTTTTCTAACACATGAAAAAATAGATTTTTGTAGGGATTTTTGTTCGACTTTATGAGATTTTTTAATAGCACCGAAACTACAAAATATGACAAATCAATGTGTCTCTTTGTCTTTTTGTCGAAAATATCCATGTATTATTGTAGAATGATTGACTAGCCGTCATTCGTGCAATCATAGAGTCTGCAAATAACTATATTCTTATGAATCTTAATTTTTTTCTAATCACTTCCGGTGGCGCGATTTTTACTTCAAAAGCTCGTGCGTAGTATAGGCTTTCATTAAATGCTGACAAGAGAATATTAAGTAAGATCAGAGAACACATCTCCCATACATGGGTCTGTAACCATGAAAGTTTCTTGAAAATCTATTTTTAGCTGCGCGCGCAAGCCTGAGCTATTTTTAACATGCGATCCCTTATTGCTGCTCAGAGTTGTAGTGACTTCTATGCGAGCTAAAAATGTTTAGTTCCCGACGAGAGAAATGCCTTCAAAATTAGTAAAAAGTTGAAATGATTAAAGTATCATGTGTTCTTCATGGACGAATTAAACATTAACTTAACAAGTGATGTAAAAGAACATCGAAAAAGATCAAATCAGGATGGTTTTCAGTCATATACAAACAAGCGCTAAAAACAGCGAAGACTTCTTGGGAAAGGAAACCACAATAAAAAATACGATGAGAATAGCGAAAAACCTACAGTGAATACAGCCAAAAAAGCATTTACCGTTGTGTTTTCTATAGTAATTAAGAAGACGATGAACAAGACCAGTATTTTGTTTCACACACGAATCAGAAAAACTATTTGCACCGAAATGTGCCGAAGAAAATTTTCTGTTTTCACAGAGGAAAAAACTACAAGAGGCACTGAAGTGATTTTTCACGATTATTAAATATGTTTAGCTTGCCAAAATACGGTGTGTCAGTTTATGCAAAAGACATTGCCCATTTTGAAAAGGAGAATTTCAAATTTTGCACCATGAATTTTCGCTCCGCCTCAATGTTCAGGTGTTTTTTTCATAACTTTTCAACTTCTAAAGTCCCAAACAGACAATAGAAATACAATCACAATATCGGCGAAGTACAAAAAGTGAATCAA